>NC_133368.1:36579447-36608776 GCF_049309525.1 Garra rufa | reverse complement strand
CCTATTAGACCAGTAGCATCGCGTACAAAAATGACCAACGAGTTTCCATATTTGTCATATTTAAAACTTGACTCTTTTGTAGTTATATCTTGTACTAAGACCGGTGGAAATGCAAAGCTTCAATTTTCTAGGCCGATAGGATTAGGAACTACACTCCCATTCCGGCGTAATAGTCAAGGAAGTTTGCTGCCGTAATATGGCTGAAGCAGGAGCAGTAATACCACGCAGCACATGTGCAAATGCTAAACTAGCTGGGAACTCATTTCTGATAATACTCCGCCTGCTTCGGCCATATTAAGGCGGCAAACTTCCTTGACTATTACGCCGGAATGGGAGTGTAGTTCCTAATCTTATCAGCCTAGAAACTGGCAACTTTGCATTTCGACCGGTCTTAGTACACGATATAACTACAGAAGAGTCGAGTTTTAAATACAACAAATATGGAAACTCGTTGGTCATTTGTGAACGCGATGCTATTGGTCTAATAGCATTCAATGATCTATGCTAAGCTATGCTAAAAGTGATATCGCCAGAACAGGAGAACGGCTGAATGGATTTCAAAACGGTAAAACCCAAATATTAACTCGGGGGGGAGTTGGAGAATGAGCCCATTTCCAAAAAAAAATGGAGTGTTCCTTTAAGTAATGTTACTAAGTACAGCTGATGCTCTGAGGCACATCTGCAGTGCTGTTTGGACAGGTGCTTATATCACTCCTTTTTGTGTTTTTGTGCGCGCTGTTTGTGCAGAGAACCAAACGTCTGACCAGGCCCTGTCCAGTCCCAGCTCTCTTGGCTCGCCTGGGCTGGGCATAGAAGGCCTAAACCGCCGCCGCAAGAAGAGGACCAGCATTGAGACCAACATCAGAGTGGCCTTAGAAAAGAGCTTTCTGGAGGTGAGCGACATCTCACAGTAGAGCTTATTTGATGAGCCTTTATTAACATTTCACTGGTGCAAAATCCTGCCAATGTAATTGGACTATCAATTAATATTAAATTAGTGTTTAATAATAATGAAATTAATATTTTCTGTAATTCAGTCTATTGATTGCATTATTTTTATTTTACATTAAGTTATTATAATTTACACTCATTAATATTTTCTGTAATCTATACACAGATTTTTATTATTATTGCACTTTTTTTTTATTTATTTTAAAAATTTATTTATTCTTTACATTTATTAAATTGTAATTCAGTTTTTATAAAAAGATTTATAATAAATACATTATTGTAATAAAATGTATAAATTTTTATTTATAATATTCACATTTTCAATTACATTTTTAAAATATTAATTTCCTCTAATTCAGTTTACACAGATTATTAGTATTGTTGTTTATTTAGTAGTAGTATTGTACTTATTACATTATTACTACTAGTTAATAATAATATTTTCTGTATTTCAGTGTATTAATTTTACTATTTTGAATGTTTATTACTTTTACACTATTTTTTCAAATTTGTACATATATACATATATATTGCATTTTAATTTATTGTATTTAATTATTATTGTACATTATTTTTAAATATTAATAAATTTATTCTTTACAGTATTAATATTAAATTGTAGTTATTTTTTATGAAGTTTTATAAGATATTGTTTTTATACTAACATTTTCATTTACATTATTAAAATATTAATTTCCTCATTCAGTTCACACCGACTTTTATTACGTATTATTATTATTTAAGTAAAAAGTAAAAATGTTTTCTGTAATTTAGTGTATTGTATTATTTTAATGTATGCTATATTATTATTATTATTATTATTATTATTATTATTATTAACAAAAATACAAATAATTAAAAGCAATATAAAATTGTATATACATTACAGAAAATATTATTTTAAATAATACAATACACTGAATTGCAAAAATTATTTATAATTACCACTCATTAATATTTGTGTAATTTTACACAGATTAATATTTCATTTTATTATTGTTGTACTGTATTATTTAAAAAGATATTTACACTAATATTAAATTGTAATTCTAAGTATTTTCATAATACAATAATTTTTATTTATTTATTATATTAACATGTTTTTATTTATATTATAGGCTTCTCCTGGTTAAATAAAGGATATAATAATATTATTTAAATATTAATAATTTCCTGTAACTCAGTTTACATAGTTTTATATTAATTTTTTTAATCTTTTATTAAAATATTATTGTTTTATTATTATTATTAGTAGTAGTAGTAGTAGTAGTAGTGTACGTTAATACCACTTAATATTAAATTGTATTATTTGTTGCTATTAGTAGTAATAGTGCTGTTATAGTAGTGTAATTTATTACATTATTGTTATTATAATTATTATTATTATTATTATTATAACAAAAATAAAATAATACAGTGTAATATGAAACTAAGAGAATCTAAATTGAGAACTACAGAAACGCAACATTCAGACCCTTCTTTACGGATGTTCAAAGACCTTCATTTAAATGTTTGATATCGTCTCAACTTCAGATTTTCCAGCTGAATTATTTCTTCCTCAAACCGTAGACTGCAGGCTTGTAGGTCTTTGTGACTGTGTTTGCCGTAAGGGCGTTTCTTGTGCCTTTGCCCTTTTCAAGCAGAACCAAAAACCTACCTCTGAGGAGATCACCATGATCGCGGACCAGCTCAACATGGAGAAAGAGGTGATCCGAGTATGGTTCTGTAACCGCAGACAGAAAGAGAAGAGGATCAACCCACCCAGCAGTGGCAGCGCCATCAGCACTCCTATCAAAGCAATCTTCCCTCCCACCGCAACTCTGGTACGTGACATGCAAACTGCCTCCCTTCATTCAACCCAACAGATCTAACTGGTTAAAACAGTACTCAACCTCTTCCTCCTTCCCCCTGTTTCAGGTGCCGAGTACAGCAAGTCTTGTGACCAGTAACACACCGACTACGATGACTGTAAACCCAGTTTTGCCTCTCACCAGCACTAGTGTCTCCAGCATCGGTTTCACTGGTAAGCCAAAAAAAAGCTTAAAACACACCTAAAACTTTCCTGTGTTCACCTCATGATCTTTAAAAGACCCTTTTGTTTTTCCTCTAGGCACAACTATTGGCTCGGCTACCACTAACACTGCATCAGTCATCTCCACTGCACCTGTGATCACCACTGCAGCGTCCTCTCCTTCGCTCAGCCCTTCTCCCACCGCAGCGCAGACGTCCTCAGAGCAGGCTTCAGCTCAGGAGACAGTGACGGCAGTAAGTCAGGCACCTTCCTCCTTGGCGTCAACTTTGGGCACTGGGCAGGTGATGGTGGCGGGGCCCAGCCTCTCGGCCGCTCTGCAAGGAGCCGCCCAGCTGCCCACGAGTGCCAGCATCGCCGCCATGGCTGCAGCCGCAGGCCTCAATCCTGGGCTCATGGCGTCCTCGCAGTTCACTCCTGGGTGAGTGTCATTTTAGTTCCCTGAACCTCAAAATTGTGGTTGGACAAAATTGTGTGTTTAATGTTATTTGGTCTTTTCCCTGGTGTTTCCTGTGCAGCGGGGCTCTTCTAAGTTTGGCACCCGGTGGTTTCGGAAGCGCTTTGAGTCCAGCACTGATGAGCAACAGCACCTTGGCCACAATCCAAGGTGTGTGGAGCGGCAAGTACCCTTGAATTTACAATATGGCTCTGCATGCGCTTATTAATTTTGCAATCAGTAGCCAGATGAATGTCTTAAAACGTGTTTTGGTGGCACTTGTGTCACTCTACACTCTCAAAAACTTTCAACATATTTGCATACAATTCTAATATTGTAAATGACTTATTTGCATACAATGCAAATATTGTAAACAACATATTTGCATACACTGGCATTTTTTGTTACAGTGGTGGTCAAAATTATTAGAACACTAGTATTTTCACCAGCTAAAAAATGGTTTATGTCAGTACTTTCTGTCTTTTGCTGTGTTGTGTCAGTAGGAAATATCAGTTTACATTTCCAAACATTCATTTTGCCATTAATTGTAGTAATCCAGTGAGATATTTGTTTGCACAAGGAGTCTGACAACAGCCAGTGCTCCACACAGAGATCCGATCTCATCATCATCCAGTCTGTCTGGAATGACATGAAGAAACAGAACAAACTGAGACAGACTAAATCCAGAAGAACTGCGGCAATGTCTACAATATGCTTCAAGAGACCTACCTGCAAAGCTACCTGAAAAATTATGCGCAAGTGCACCTAGGGCAAAATCTGCTTCAAACGCAAAGGATGGTCACACACACCTGTTGATTTAATTTAATTAATAGAAGTAAATTGATAAAGAAAATGTATTTATGACATTATTTTTGACAGCATTTTCCAGTTCTTCTGGATTTAGTCTGTCTCAGTTTGTTCTGTTTCTTCATGTCATTCCAGACAGACTGGATGATGATGATGATGATGAGATCAGATCTCTGTGTGGAGCACTGGCTGTTGTCAGACTCCTTGTGCAAACAAAAATCTCACTGCATTATTACAATTAATGGCAAAATTAATGTTTAGAAATGTAAACTGTTATTTATTACAAGTGATAGAAAAAGATAGAAATAACTGACTTAACTTTTTAGCTGGTAAAAATGTTAGGTTTCTAATAGTGTTGGCCACCACTGTAATTTTAACTTTATAAGTTCATGTGACCATCTAAGTGCATTAAATTTTGTGGAACTGTTTTTTAATAACTATTTAGATTATAAATAATAATAATAATAATAATAATAATGTCCTTTTAATATAAAAAGAGTGCACAAACACAAAGAAAAATAAAATTAAAAATAAAAATTTTAAAATTTGTTAAAAAAATTTTTTTTTTTTTTAAATAAACAGAAGCGTATAAAAGTACTACACCTTTGTTGGTAACTGAATGCATAAATTACCTTAAAGATTTATCAAATGAATATGCAAGGGGCTAGGTATGTGAAGTATAGTCAGATGACTGTTATCCTGAAGGGATAGTTTAGCCAAAAATGAAAATTCTGTCATTAATTTCTCACCTTCATGTCGTTTCAAACCTGTAAAACCTTTGTAAATCTTTGGAGCACAAATTAAGATATTTTTGACTAAATCTGAGAGCTTTCTGACCCAGTATGGACAGCAACACAGCTGACACTTTCAAGGCCCAGAAAGGTAGTAAGGACATTGTTAAAATAGTCCATTTGACATCAGTGGTTCAACCTTAATTTTATTAATCTATGAGAATACTTTGTGCAACAAGAAAACAAAAATCACCTTATTCAACAATTTCTTCGTTTCTGTCTTCAATGTGTGTTTACAAGAGTTAAACCACTGATGTCACATGGACTTTTTTTAACGATGTCCTTACTGCCTTTCTGGGCCTTCAGTGTGGTAGTTGCATTGCTGTCTATGCAGGGTCAGAAAGCTTTTGATTTCATCAAAAATATCTTCATTAGTGTTCTTACGAGTTTGGAACAACATGATTTTTGTATGAACTGGCCCTTAAAATTTGTATATCACTGCTCCCCTAGTTCCGCTGTTTTAAAGGAACACTCCACTTTTTTTGGAAATAGGCTCATTCTCCATCTCCCCCCGAGTTAATAAGTTGAGTTTTACCGTTTTGAAATCCATTCAGCCGTTCTCCTGTTCTGGCGATATCACTTTCAGCATAGCTTAGCATAGATCATTGAATCCTATTAGACCAATAGCATCGCATTCAAAAATGACCAATGAGTTTAGATATTTGTCCTATTTAAAACTTGACTCTTCTGTAGTTATATCGTGTACTAAGACCGGCGGAAAATGTAAAGCTGTGATTTTCTAGGCTGATAAGATTAGGAACTACACTCCCATTCCGGCGTAATAGTCAAGGAAGTTTGCTGCCTTAATTTGCCCGAAGCAGGCGCAGTAATATCATGCAGCACATGTGCAAACGCTAACCTAGCTGGGAACTCATTTCTGATAATGCTCCGCCTGCTTCGGCCATATTAAGGCGGCAAACTTCCTTGACTATTACGCCGGAATGGAAGTGTAGTTCCTAATCTTATCAGCCTAGAAACTGGCAGCTTTACATTTCCGCCGGTCTTAGTACACAATATAACTACAGAAGAGTCAAGTTTTAAATAGAACAAATATGGAAACTCGTTGGTCATTTTTGAACGCGATGCTATTGGTCTAATAGGATTCAATGATCTATGCTAAGCTATGCTAAAAGTGATATCGTCAGAACAGGAGAACGGCTGAATGGATTTCAAAACGGTAAAACTCGACTTATTAACTCGGGGGGGAGTTGGAGAATGAGCCTATTTCCAAAAAAAGCGGAGTGTTCCTTTAATAATTTGATTGATTTATATAGGCCAGTGCTCTGTTTTAATGTTTTGAACACCTAGATTTAAAATGTTCTTTATTCTCTCTTTAGCTTTGGCATCTAGTGGCACCCTGCCCATTACATCTCTGGACGGGAGCGGGAACTTTCTGTTTGCAAACACCAGCGCTGGCAGCACCCCTAACCTCGTGACGGCACCGCTCTTTCTGAACCCTCAGAACTTGTCGCTGCTCGCCAGTAACCCGGTCAGCCTGGTGTCTGCGGGAGGGGCCGCTGGTGCCGCCGGAGCCCTCAACCTGCACATCACCGCCGATGCCCACCAGAGCGCTGTTACCACAGCAAACATGCCCGCCTCCACCATCACCACAGCCTCTAAGGCCCAGTGAAAGCTTTACCCACTCTTCTCCTCTCCTAGACCCCTTTCCTCTTTCTAAGTTTATCTTGCTACCACCAAAAACAAACCTACTAAATAGGATTTAATGTTGTTTTAATGTTTAAGTTTGTACGTTCTAACTTTTTCACATATCTTTTACAACTTAATCCGCGATGTTTGGACCTCATCGATGGGTTGACTTCAACCAAACCAACCGTAAGCGAATGTTGGCGTCTCCGCAGAGCTTGCATCAGGAGAGCGAAAAACCTCCCTGGACATTGTGCCAAGTCTCTGTGCGACGCAAAGACATATTCGTTTCAGCGAACTCGCTCTCTTCTCCCATTTTCACACGAAACCTCTTCTTCAGAGGTATTTCTGAAATGCTTTTAACCAAAAAATACTTTGTTTACTCTGTGTTGAATGATACCTTCTTACTGCTGACAGTAACCTCCTCTTCCTCACTGTAGAAAAATGTTCTGTGTTTATGATCTCGTCTCTTTTCACTGGAGATCCTGCTTTCCTTTTTAGATGCACATGATTTATTTTTGTCAAACATGGGTTAGCTTTATGTCCAGTATCTTGTGGTTACAAGGCTTTAAATGGAGTAATAAGCGGCTGTGATGCGGTTTCATTGCTTTAAGGAATCGTTCGACTGGCCTTTCTTTCTAGTCAAACACTTTCAGATATTATTTCCTAGTAGCAAAAGACTAGTCTGGGTCTGATTCTTGACCTAGTAACGGGCTCACTTAATACTAAAAGCTTTAACGAGTTGTTCAGCGTGAGCGACAGTAACTGAGCAGTCTACTTTGAAGCTTCAGAAACTGAGAGCTGCAACTCTTACGTTAGTGTCAGGACTGTGTAACCACGTAGGGTAAACCTCCTCAAGGTCTTCCTAACATGGGATGTACTTACGGTGTCACCACCTGATTGTGAAGTTGTAGGTCAAGCGAGATAAAGTCGATGAGGTGGATGATGTTCAAGTTTGTTTTTGTTTTTTAGGGTCTTTGATTTTCTACTTGTGCACAGTATCTGTACCAAAAAACTGGATTTGAGAACTGCAGTCTGCTCGGTTTTAAGCAGGACTTCTGTCACGCTTTAACTAAGAGGTCTTTATTTCGGAGGTCTTTGTATTGCCTCTATTTCAAGATATACCAAAAATCTTTGTTATACCTGTTGCTGTATATTGCTACTGTAGCGTAGTTTAAGCCTAAATATTTATGAGCGAAGGCTCTCGGTAGACCACAGGAAATATAATGCAATATTTTGATCTTTTCCAAAGACGAAAACATAGTTTTTCTCTTCTTTTTTTTTTTTTTCTTTTATTTGAGATGGCTGTCCCTCCTCAATTTTGTAGTGTCAGTGAAACTAACCAAATAGATCCGAGGCGAGAGCAGGACGTGATGCTACAGCATAGGACCAGTTGGAGGTTTGGGATTGTCCCTTCTTCTGGTCAACTTTTGGGGAAGTCGTCTTCCCATTCTGTTAAGATAACTGAAAATTGTAAACGTGAAAGTAATGCAAGTGTGTTCTTACCTGACAGGCTTTTTGAACATTTTCCCTTCTTTGTAGTTCCAGGTGCCAGATCCAGAAATTACGCAAAGCCCCTTGTCCCCTCCAGCCTATACCCTGGAGGACAGTAGCGGGCTTGAATATCCGTTATAAAGGGGTGAGAACTTAATTAAGGGTTTTAGCCGGATGGTCTGTTTTGTTTTTCCCTTCCAATGTAATGCAGCCATGATGTAAAGCTTGAACCAAAGTCGATTTCTCACTAGCTGCTGTGCCTGTGTGGGCCAGTGCAATGCTGACCACACTTTCACTACTCACTACTGACAAACTTTACCATCTATTACACTTCTTTTAAACCCTGTTCTTTTGACTCGCATTGTCCCACGAATCGCGTTCAGCTTTATGAAGAAATAGCGCAGCGCTAACTTGCTTTAGCTCTCGATATCCAAGCATTTAACGATCCAAAGAGAATCTTAAGGGCCTTGTGTTTAAGTGCTGTTGAGATTTTGGGAGTCTTGTGTCCTTCATTTCATTCTTTTACCTTCTTTGTTTTGGATGTCATCTCATTGGACTCAACAACGATGCTGCGTTTCGTCGAATGAATAGCAATAGAGTCCACCGAACTGTTCATTTCAACTCCAGAAGAACCTGTGGAAGTGCAAAAGGCTCTGAAAGGCTTCATATGACAAGAAGGTGGATTTTTAGTATTGGTACATTGTCTAGACTTGCTTTTTTTATTGTTGTACGACAGAGACAGGCATTCTGGGAGAATTACATTACTGTTTCATGCGTAGCATTGCTTTTAACACTCTCAACTGTGGCTTTCATCTGTTACTGTGGCTCTGTCTGTCAGTTTATTTTACGACTGTTTGTTAGCGACGCTATTTGTGTTTTATTGTTAATATGATTTGAAATACCTCAGCAGCACTTACATGGAAGGTTCACTTTAAGCAAAAGACACCAGTAGTCAACTCCAGAATGTACAAAAGCTGTCCGTTTTTAAAATGACCAACGTGTAAAACAAGATTACAAAGAATAATCTGTAATAATAATAATAATAATAATATCACATAAGTCTACTACTGCTATTTCAAGTACTACTACTACTACTTAAAGGGTATGTCCAGGTTAACTTGTAATGAATATTTTGTTATCCTACTTGCCAAAGTAAAAAAAAAAAGCCTTTGTCTTTGCGGCTGGGTCTTGTTGCTGCTCATTCCGCTGGTTCTGTCCGGAAATTTCAACGTAGCCTCTCTGGACGTGTAGATTTGTGTGTTGTTTTGCGCATTAGTGTCACGAAACCCGGCGGTCGCCGGGGACTGTGGGGAGTTACTGATATATTTATCTGAGGAATCACTCAAAGATTAGAGAACTTCTTTTCTAAATTCTATATATATTCACTTATGTAAGATGCTCATATTTTATATTTGAACTAATATCTAGTTTGAATGTAGTGTTTTGTCATGCTTATTCACTAAAAGAAAAAAACAAAACAAAAAATGACTTCATTTATATTATAGCTATTCTAAAAAATAAAAAAATCCAAAAAAAAAGTCAAGACCAAAAATTGCAACCACGCCCCTGCGATGTGGGAGTGGCTGTTGTGTGCCCCGCCCACATTTAAATGTGGTTTGTTTGAATGGGAGGGGCTTGTGATGGTGCTCCTAAAGGAAAGCCCCCAGCTTTCATTGACATAAGCACCAAACTATTCTTAACTTGATTAGATTTTTTTGCTTTACTTTCTCTGAATTTAATTTGCCATGTTGCTTTTTAACAATCTTTAACAATCATTTGAGTTTTATTACTTTATGCCTTTTTTGTATATCATGAGGGAGCAACGTCACTGGCTTTCTTAGTTTGACAAAAACTTGCATTTATCATTTATGCCTTACTATTATTTCAAAGTTTGACACATTGTAGCAAACTGTAACATGTTGAGAGATGACTTTGTTTGGTTGTGAATTTGTGTGTGCGTGTGTGAAAGAGGATGCAACCGAGCATGCACCAATGTCAAAACTCACATGGTGCATATCAACCATGAAAATAACGCTGTGAGTTTTATTTGTGTTTTGTGATATTTTGGAAGTGTTGCTACCTACTTTGTAGGTAAAATTCAAGCCGGTTGGATACCTGTTAAAAGCTTTACTAATAACTCAACTCCAGCTGATATGTAGGGGGCGCTAGTGGTGCATTTACTTTGAAAGATAAAACTTGTAGAGAGGTTCTGTCTGACATATCTTAAAAGTGAGACTTTAGTGACACTCATTGGTAGGAAATACAGGAAACTGATTTTTTGTTTTAAGTGGATATAAGGAATCACTTGGCTGTAAATGATATCCTTTTTAACCTGTGTGCTCATGAGATGTTTCGGATGTGATTTATCCACGGATGTTGAACCTGGCAACAGCTTTTTACATTTGAAGTTGTTGCGGATCCTTTTTGGCACTTGATTTTGGCGTGTGTGGATGCTCTGACTTGTGATTGGATAGTTTCTCGATTGTAGCGGGGTTTGCCGCCGTAGACCCTCAGTCTAGTGACAAAATAGGATAGTTTCAGAGGTCATGCACCAGAGAGCCAAGCGAGAGCTGGTCTGAGTAAAGGAGCTGTTGTATACCTCATTTATAACTCGAAACTGAGTAAAAAAACTTGCTTTAAACTACTACAAAACATGAAAAAATAATGTCCCGGAACAGAAGCCTGCAGATGTCTGTTTAAAGTTTGAAGGGAGGAACCAGATGGATGGAAACCCAGAAGGCCGCACAAGCTCATGCATATCCCATCCCACTTATTTATATTTTGCTGTTAATACAAACTTAAGTTGTCACTATAGCTCCTTATTATTTTTATACCAAAGCTTTTTTATGATTTGACAATCGTCGTTTATGAACCCCTAACCCTTGTAGGGTTTGTGCTGTTTGTTCTTCTGGGTTTGTGGCCTACTTGTTCCTCAGCTTCTCAGTGGTAACCAAAGACCATTCCAAATTCCAAAGTGATTGTATGGACTAAACTCTCTCTTCTAGTGCCCTGCCTTAACCATCACCTTGAGGTTTTCGATCATTGGTCGTTCGTGACCAAGTGAGCAGGCTTTGATAGAAAGAGGAAGCAAAACAGCTCTGCCGGCTTCTGGAAAGGACTTAAAGTAACCCCTCGTGGGCTGGGTGATGTTTATTAATACACGCTGAAGGATGTCCTGGGCTCACTGCAACCTGCTCAGGATAAACTGTCCTCTGGAGTCCCACTCTGTGGCTGCAGCAAGGCAACACTGTTTCTATGATTGTCTACAGAATACATGCAACGTCTCTCCATTGTCGTCTTTTAGGTGCCGTGGTTTTGCTGTTCTGTCGCTGTCTTTTATCTAGCTTTGCTGTTTCCACGATCATGATTTGAATTGGTTTGATCAGCTGTGCAACTATGCATCGTTGTCCTCCATCCTGCAAGGGCGGCGTCTGTGACGCGACCCTTTTCAGATGGATCTTAATAGTTTTATGCCGAGTCGGAGAGTCGAAAGCAACTATAAGCTCTATCCCAAAGCAAAAATATCCAAATATGAAATGTTTTACAAATGCAGATACCAAAGATTGCTCTGTTCTTTTTGTTCCTCTTCCTTCCCAAACCCTTCAGCGTGTGTATTAAGAAACAGAACCCAGCTCTGACAGTAGTCCTAACCTCAGCAATTCCAAAGCTTAGATGTATATTTTGGTATTTTTCTGAGATGCTTATGGGGAAAAAAAAGTGTCGTTTTTAATTTTCTTGTTCGTTAGATCTGTTGCTCTTTTCTGTCACAGCATGGAATTTAACTGCAAAACTGTCTTACTGTAGGTTAAAGAAATAGTATTTTTGTATGTTTTTGGATGTGTCAATGTATGTGATATCAGTTTCACTGCCCAACTTATTGTTTTTAAAACAAAAGAGAAAAAGGTTGAGTTAAAAAACAAAACAAAAAAGACTATGTACATAATACTTAGGTCACTGATTTCAAAAGAAATCCCTCTCTATACTCTCATTTCCATGTTTCCTAAGGCTGAAGCTCAAGGAATGTGTTCCATTTTTCACCCTGTCACATACTGTATAGTGTACTTCTGTATCTCCCTTCAGAACGCTGTAACTCACTGTTGTAATAGTGATGATTGGTTGGGTTCTGAGTATCACTACAGACCTGAACTCTAGCGCCACTCCTGGCCTGCTATCAAGCGAACATATACCCAAGACTGAACGCTAAACGGCTACATCGCTGTAGCTTAGAACTGAATGATTGTGTAGAATATATGTGAATCAGGATACATGGTAGATTTGATGCATTTGTCTGCTGTATTTTGTTTGTTTGTTTTTTATATATATATATATAAAGATAATCTTTTACTGTAACTGTACAGTTCTCTTTTGTTGTAAACATCATTAAACCATTTTCCAAGTGTTTTAATATTCTAACATGTCTTTGGTCTTTTGTTGATGAATTTATGGACTTGCTACCAAATTTAGTTTATTTTTAGCCTTTTGTTTTGCAGTAGTACATACGAATATGCTATTTTACACACAAAATATGTAGAAAATAACAGTACTATCTCTCTAGACAGAGGTTTAGCACTTACATTGTCTTATAAAACCAAACAAAAATGATCTGTTCGTGCCTTGCAGTAATATTCAATATCCTGTATTATAACCAAAAAATACATCTATACATCCATCCACACATGCATGCATACATACCACACTACTGTTCAAAAGTTTGGAGTCTGCAAGATTTTTTTTGAAAAAAAAAAAAAAACGTTTTTGAAAAGTCTGTTATGCTCACCAAAGAGCATTTGTTTCATTAGAATACAAAAAAAACAGTTTTGTAAAACAGTATTGCAATTTTAAAATAACTTGCCTATTTTCATATATATTAAGATGTTGTTTAGTCCTGTTATGGTAAAGCTACATTTTCAAGAGCCATTACTGCTGAATTCAGTGTCATATGATCCTTCATAATTCATTCTAATATGTTGATTTGGTGCTCAAAATACATTTCTTATGTTGGAAGCAGTTGTGCTGCTTAATATTTTTTATGAAAACCATGCTACATGATTCTGTCCCCTGTTTTCTTTGAATAGAAGGTGTAAAAGAACATTAAGCATGTCTTTGCTCACACTTTTGATCAAATTCATGCATCCCTACTAAATAGAAGGTATGTTTTTACAAAATAAAAAAATCTTACTGACACCAAACCACTGAATGGTAGTGTTTACAAGACTACAAAATACATGTTAGGCAAAGTAACAAACACAAAAAAACAAGACATGTACAGTTAATGTCAATAGTTTACATACACCTTGTAGAATCTGTAAAATGTTTATTATTTTACCAAAATAAGAGGAATCTTACAGAATGCGTGTTATTTTTTGTTTAGTACTCACCTGAATAAGATATTTTACATAATAGACATTTACATATAGTCCACAAGACAAAATAATAGTTGAATTTATAAAAATTACCCTGTTCAAAAGTTTACATACACTTGATTTTTAATATTGTGGTGTTACTTGAATAATTCACAGCTGTTTTTTTTTAGTGATAGTTGTTCATAAGTCTCTTGTTTGTCCTGAAAAGTTAACTGCCCGTTGTTCTTAAGAAAAATCCTTCAGGTCCCACAAATTCTTTGGTTTTTAAGCATTTTTGTGTATTTAAACCCTTTCCAACAATGACAGTATGATTTGACAACTGAGGGACTCATGTGCAACTATTACAGAAGGTTCAAATGCTCATTGATCCTTCAGAAGGAAACAGTTCAAAAGTTTACACCCCTAGCCCGAAATGCATTGTGTTTCCTTCTGAAACATCAGTGAGCGTTTGAATCTTCTGTAATAGTTACACGAGTCCCTCAGTTGTCCTAAGTGTGAAAAGATGGAGCTCAAAATCATACAGTCATTGTTGGAAAGTGTTCAAATACACAAAAATGCTGAAAAACCAAAGAATTTGACCTGAAAGATATTTTTTAAAGAACAGCGGGCAGTTTAACTTTTCAGGACAAACAAGAGACTCATGAACAACCATCACTAAACAAACCAAAAAAAACAAAAAACGGTTGTGGATCATTCAGGTAACAACACAGTATTACGAATCAAGCGTAACTTTTGAACAGGGTCATTTTTATAAATTATTTTCTCTTGTGGACTATATGTAAACATCTTTTTTGTGAAATATCTTATTCAGGTCAGTACTAAAGAAAAAAAATAACATGCATTTAGTACGATCCCTCTTATTTTGGTAAAATAATATTTTGCAGATACTGCAAGGTGTATGTAAACTTTTGACCTCAACTGTAAATGCATCTAACAAAAATACACAATTTATCTGTTAGTTGGCAGATATATACAGGTTGCTTGTGCTGTGTTTTAATTGTTAGTGGGAAAGGTTTCCATCTCCACAGCCTCGGCTGCATCCCTGTTTCTCCCTGTTCGACCCTTTAAAGAAATAAACCAATTAACTCTACCATGTTGCGATTACCTGGAACACTTATGAGATACTTAACTTAAAGAATAAATTTGGGAATAGCAACTTGCTAAAAAGATGTTTGTAGATACAGTGCCTTGCGAAATTATTCATACCCCTTCATTTTGTTATGTTGCCGCCTTATGTTAAAATACTTTAAATTACTTTTTTTCCCACATCAATCTACACTCCCTACTCCATAATGGCAAAGCAAAAAAAAAAGTTTTTTTAACATTTGTGCAAATTTATTAAAAATAAAAAAACTGAAAAGATCCCGTGGCATAAGTATTCATACCCTTTTCTGGGACACTCGAAATTTAGCTCAGGAGCATTCATATTGCTTCTAGATGTTACTACACTTCAAGTGGAGTTAAACTGTGGCAAATTCATTTGAATGAGTATGATTTAGAAAGGCACACACCTCTCAGAAAAGGTCTAACAGCTGAAAATGCATATCAGAGCGAAAACCAAGTCCTGAGGTCAAGATAACAGCCTGTAGAGCTCAGTGACAGGCTCGCGTTAAGGCAATGATCTAGGGTAGAGTTAAGAAAAAAATCTGCTGCATTGAAGGTTCACAGAAGCATGTAGCCTCCATTATCCATAATGGAAGACGATTGGAACAACTAGGACTCTAGAAAATGTCTGCCAGCCCCCATCCAAGCTGACAGAGCTTGAGAGGTGAAAAGGTGAGGCAAAGAATGGCAGAAAATTGCCAAATGCACATCACATCATACCCAAAAAGACTTGAGGCTGTAAAGGTGCTTCAACTATGTACTGAGTTAAGGGTATGAATACTTATGCAATGTACTTATTTCAGTGTTTTATTTTTTTAAAAATTGTCAAATTTGCAATCTGGTTTTTGCTTTATCATTATTATGGTGTATGGAGTGTACATTGATGTGGGGAAAAACTAATTTAAAGCAGTTTAACATAATGCTGCAACAAAACAAAATGTGAAAAAACTGAAGAGGTATGAATACTTTTGCAAGGCACTGTAAATAGGTAATGTATTTTTATGTTTAAAAATATGTGTATGCCTTAGAGATATGTGTTTAAAATGAATTGGTACACTACCTCATTAGATTTGTTCTTGGCTTTGCGAGGCTGCAGACAGAAACAGAAAATTAATATTTATAATGATATGGTAAGGATATTATCCACCACCACTGGGTAAACCTCACATCAGAAACACTTCCTAACCCCACAACCCACACTTCTCTCATATTCGTTGGCTTGATAAACTTACTTTGTTTCCTTTACTTCTTATTTCCTGGTATTCATCGCTTGTATGTGCTCTCAGTTCCTAGAAAATGACCCAAACCAAAGTAAATACACCAACCACCATTGCTAAACGATTAAAAAATGCAAGTGCTCAACTGTTAACAACCACAGGAGGGCAGCAGGGATCGAAGATGTCGTATTATTTAACCAAGGTAAGAAACTTTTATCTGGTACATCTCACATATTTTTGACAAGTGTTACTGACCTGATAATGTGTCTCTGGTTCTCGTCTTCTAATCTGAAATATGTAGATATTGGGTAAATGTTGATAGGCATCTAAGATGAATTTTTTTTTAGACTTGCAGTTTAACGTTTATCATACTGTATCATAGATTACAGACAGGATTAGAGGTCAAGGCAGGAAGTAAAGTATGTGTGCAACACACTAGATATCATGTGCAGTTAATCCACTGCTATGATCGATCTGCCATTGTGGCTAATGTGAATATACTTACAATAAATTAAAACATAAAATAATCTCACCGGTCTATCCAGTTGCTGATAATCGGAACTCATCTGAGGCAGATCCAAGTCCTAAAAAACAACACGCACGTTGCCTTTGTATTATTTGGGTCAGATCTAATTAGGCAGTGTTTTGAAAAAGAATGATGCTTCTTTTGTAATTTAAGAAGGCATTTAAAAAAAGGGTTGAACCCGACTTTAAAAAGCTCTGAACGGACTATCGTGGTACGAATTATCGTAAAACTTGGCTGAAAAAAACAAAAACAAAAAACGTACATGTATTTGTTTTTGATTTTACCGTAAAGTAGGCTAGTAATATTTCATAACCACAAAATGTTAGATTAAAAATGAGTCAGGGTGCATATTTGTTGTTTGGCGGTAAACAGACTCTTGGAAACAGATACCGCGTTGTAACCATATGCTACCTATAGTAGAGCGCATTTACTCTTATTACTTTATTAGGTTTACACATTACAAATATATCACAAAAAATGTTAGTGTGTTCTTTGGTACTTAAAGTTAGATTTTAGCTGTTCTAGGGTTGCCAAAATACGAAATGTTCAGATACACTTCCAGTCAAAAATTTTTGAACAGTAAGATTTTTAATGATTTTTTAAAGTCTCTTCTGCTCACCAAGTCTGCATTTATTTGATCCAAAGGACAGCAAAACTGTAAAATTCGGAGTTTTACTAGTTAAAATAGCTGTTAAAATGAAAAAGTATATAATTTATTGATTTCAAAGCTGACTTTTTAGCATCATTACTTAGTCACATCCTTCAGAAATCATTCTAATATTCTGATTTCCAGGTTTCCGATGAATAGAAAGTTCAGAAGAACAGCATTTATCTGAAGTAGAAATCTCTTGTAACATTATAAATGTCTTTATCACTTTTGATCAATTCAAAGAATCCTTCCTCAATAAAAGTATTAAGTTCTATAATTTCATTCCCCCCCAAAATACAAAAGCTTTTTATTTTTTATAAATGCTGATCTTTAGATATTTCTATTCATCAAAGAATCCTGAAAAGAAAACTTTACTCATAATAAAAAATGTTACTTGAACAGCAAATTGTCATATTAGCATGATTTCTGAAGGATCAGGTGACACTGAAGACTGGAGTAATGATGTTGAAAAATTTTTTTTTTTTTTTTTAAACAGTAAGAAATATATCAACATTTTACTGTTTTTGCTGTACTTTGGATCAAATGCAGGCTTGGTGAGCAGAAGCAGCTTTTTTTTAAAAATAATAAAATCTTACTGTTCAAAAACTTTTGACTGGTAGTGTATAACATGGCAAAAATAAAACTTGCTCATAAGGTTTTTGATTATAGAAAGGAAAAAAGAAAGATCTTAATAAATTGCTAGTTTTTATTTTCATAAGTGCATAGCAACCATGCACACCACAAATATGGCAACAAACCAAGAGTAAACTCAAACCAAAGAGGTGAAATTGTTTTTAACTTCTACCAATGTTTACTTAATTGTCTATTTTAGATACAAGAAAACTTAAACTATAGATATTACACCAATGATTGGGAGATGAAAATGAACTTTATAGTAGGAATGACCCGTTCAATTGAATACACATCAACACATGAAGTATACTTGAACCTTAAACATTAACCTCTATTCAGAAAATATGTATATTAATGAGAACTCACCGTGTAGACAGGCTCATTGGGGTTACGGGCTGGGGTGTCCGGCTCTGGAGGAACAGGCCCTTCCTTTGTAAACTACGCCATACAAGGCAGAACACAGGTTAGCGATTAAACCGTTAGGTAAATTTCTTCACTTAGAACAAACAGTGCATGCTAGAACTCAACTTACCTTCTCTCTGAAGTAGAGAGCAGTAAAAATGATAGAATACAGCAGCAGAAAAACATCTAAAATATAACAATACGTTGGGTCACTCGCAGATGCGGCCTCTGCAAATAAAACAAACATTTTTAAAACATGCAATCAGCTAAAACATGCAGTTTAAAATTTGTTGTCTTGTTCTGGTTATTTATAGATGTTTTGTAATGTCTTCTTTTCTTCCTTTCTCTGCTTGGTTGCTTTTGTAGAGTTAATAAGCAAGAAAACAAGAAAGAATGCATAAGAGAATGGAAAAATGAGAGAGAAAGCATCTCTAGTACCTAAACCACCATACAAATAAAGAAAGAAAAAACTCTCTATTTAGATTACACCAAGATGTTCATTTAGTTTTAACTAAGGCACACAAGTTGGAAAACTTATTTACGCCTAAATGTCTAGGGGTTGTTAATACAATGCAAACTTTCCAATCCCAAGTCTTTCATGTCTAGTACTAGAGTCGCTAATCAATATACAATGATTCTCTCTCTTATAAAACATATTTAAATTTGAGTTTAAACAGGAGCATCTAAAAAGCGGCACATAAATTATCTGCTTACATTGATTGGATTAGATGACTAGAATGCAAAATGGCTTCACAAAATTATAAACAAACTACAGAGACCAGTTAAAACCTACTGAAATTCTAAGACAAATCTAGATTATCCAGATAGAAATTTGTTACCCATTCTCAATGGGAAAGTGCTCAAGCAACACTTCTCAAAAAATGTTGCCCATCATGTATCAGCTTTATTGTATTGTATGCATTGTGTAGTACTGTGTTATTTTTTAAAGGTGGTTTACTGATATCCTGCCAAAGGAAATCCGGATGAAATCCGGTACGGTGCATTAAATGGAAACATTTTTTAAAAATAGTACTGTCCCTTTTCAAATAAAAAAAGTAAAATATGCCACAGGCTATTTTATTTAATAGAATATTCAAAATGCTATGGACAGTATTTGAGATCACTTGATGTTTCACGAAGACCGTAAATGTCTTGAATGCGAGCAAAACAAATGCGCTTTCTAATAAAACAATTATTAAAGAGCGAGACTTGAAATAACAGTCCAACCAAAACTGATTGAGACACCTTCAACACTTCTCACATTATCACATTTATTGGCTATAGTTTCGAAAATGGTTATAAAATATGACAAGAACTCAGAGTTAAACTGTGTCAGAACAAATTCATCTTTATAATGTCAGATAACTTTGATAGAAAGGTATGTAATGGGTTACAATCAACCGAAAATTATTCAGACAACTGTTAGTATGACCATATTTACACAACTATCAATACTTTGTTGACCAAGTACCAAGCAATGGCTCATTTTGTTCAGTTTGTGATGTAAAAAGTCGCATTAGCAATCAAAGAAAAAACACTTAAGCAAAACATGGTCAGGTCAAAGTGTCTAAATAATTTTTTTCCCAATTTTTTATTAGTTTTACTGATAATCCACTGTATGAAGAATTATAATATGTATAATATGTCACAGTTTACTTTATTTTGCTATCCTCACTTACATAAATGAACTATAGTGTCCTGCACTGCTATAAAAATTATATCTGGTGTCTTAATAAATTTTGTTTAACTGTAAATGTGTATATAAAAATCTTCCAAATACTACTATTTGCACCCTGGTTAGTCATAACTGCACAACACGAATGGTGCAAGCATACACGTTAAAGTTGCAGTTACATTGCACTTAGATGTAGAGAATTTTGCTTGCACTATATATTGCATTCATTACTGTTCCTCTAAAACAGAGGAAGCTGGGCCACGTCCAAATACTCAATGAATTTCCATTGCGACCTATTAATTTAGCAAGGTTTCATAGATAAACTTAAATATCTAACTTGACCTTAGCTTTAGTCAATGACTCAGTTCACAAAGATATCAAGACATTCCTGCACTGATACCTAGCATTGGGACAAATAAAAAATATATAAGTAACTGAAAAAGATAACTGTATAATGCAAGCAGGAATCTCCTATTAAATGAACTATAGTCTAGTCAATCCACAACAGAAACATACAAATAATGTTTAGATAAATAGACAATGATTAAAAGAAAGTAACTAGAACTAACATGCACCATACTGTATGCTTTGTCGACATTTCATTGTATGATGTGCTGCTTTGGTAACCTACCGAAATATTATTTTACACAACTCTTTCATAATTAAACGTAAACCGGACTAGTTTCATTCCCCACTCGCGTCCGTAATCTGTTTCTACATTAAGAACATTTAGTGGTTCACAAAACAAACCTCTATGAAAAAACTGCACTCATGCCTTCCTGTTCGAGGCAGAAGGGGCCCAGGCTCCTCTATCTGTCTCTCTGTGATCTCTGAGTAAATGTTTGTGTGTGTGTGTCATCTAGTTCGGTGGTTTCTCTGCATGGGACTAGTTAAGTGCAAGAATGAGCACAAAACAGTGAAGCCCCCATTGCATCACTGCAGATCAAATAGGTGTTTATGGGGGCTGTTGGATGAAGTTAGCAAACTGACCACACACCTTTCACATAATATATAGGGGCACGAAGCATTTTTGTTCTGCAAGATCACTGCATACAGAAACAAAGACTCAGTAAAAATTAACATACAGTATATAAGTCGACATATCAAATAAAAAAAAAGGGCAAAATGTACTCGTACTGTATTAAAAATGAAGGAATTTTCTGTAGAACATCTTTATTTTGACCTGTATTTGCATTATTTTTTTGCGTTAACGTAAAAGTGCATAAAATTAATGGCAGTGTACTGTACTTTAGCACTAATGTATTACTTATCACTAGCTGAATTCTGAATTTTGTTTGCTTAATATAAAAGAATGAAAAGCACAAAGTTATAAACAGACTGATTACAAATTTCATCAGTGATGACGAAACGATTCCAGGTTTTATTATTTTAGGGCCCTTGTTACTGTTAAATAAGCTATTAATACTAAAATGAAGTTGTTTAGATTCTATTTAATATGTGACAGCAACACAATTAAAAAAAAAAGAGCATTGTTTTTTAAGTTAGGCCACATTGACTGCTAGGATAGCATTATCGTGTACGACAGATTCAATGATTTTGCAGATCGTTCCAAATGTTAGAAATATCTAGTAGTTGTGTATTTAGATTTGGGCTAAAATGGGTGTACTAGTCAAAATGTGTATGTAAAAAGGTTATATCATCTGTTATCTATTTTTGTCTTTGTTGCCTTAAACTTGCACGTTAATTCTTCCGCTTACGGTGTGGCAGCAAAACATTGACATATACAGTCAAACCAAAAGGCATTCAGACACCTTCAACATTTCTCAAGTTATCACTGTTTATTCGCTATAGTTTAGAACACTGTGATAAAATATGACAAGAGCTCAAGAGTTAAACTGTGTCAGAACAAATTCATCTCGATAATGTCAGATAACTTTGAAAGAAAGGTATGCAACAAAACATAGTCAGAGTGTCAAATCAAATTTTTGATCCCTTTTTTAAATCAGTTTTACTGGTAGTCCACTCTATGAAGAATTTGGGCTATAATATGTCACAGTTTGCTTTATTTTGCTATACTAACTATATGGTGTTCTGCACCCAGTAGTAACAAAATATTTGAATAATTTTAGGTTTGACTGTATAATAAGGACAGAAAATTAGTTTGTTGTCCTTTTTGCATGTTTTGTTATTAATTTGTGGTCAAAACAATTGTATTTTTTTGTATTTTGTATTTGTACAAATGCTCTAGTAAAGGTCATGTTCCTAAAATATTACTTTATTCACAAACATTCCTCTAATTAATTTTAATACTGACTATTTTTCTAAAAACATTTAGCTTCCGCTTCCGCTTTTGTACTTAACATGTAAAAATTGTAGTTAAATTCGGTTGTTGTAGCTACTGAAAACTTGGGACATATTAAATTTACCCTGGCAAATATTTATTTAAATTACCTAAGTATATATTAGTTACAACATATAATACTTAAAAACAATCACTACACATAGAAGAATAATATTAAGAAGAAGAAGAAAAATATAAAACTTTTTGCTAACTGTGACCCAGGACACAAAACCAGTCATAAGGGTCCATTTTTAAACTTTACATATCATTGAAAGCTGGATAAAGCTTTTCATTTTCTAAATATTGAGAAAATGGCCTTTAAAGTTGTCCAGATTAAGTTTTTAGCTTTATTACTAATCAAAAATAAAGTTTTGATATATAGACGTAAAATATCTTCATGGAACATGATCTTTACTTAATATCCTAATAAAAAAATGATCATTTTGACCCATACAATGTATTTTTGGCTATTGCTACAAATATACTTGTGCTACCTAAGACTGGTTTTGTGGTGCAGGGTCCCATATTATTTGTTTTAAATTAAATTTGGTAAATAAAAATACTAATCAGAGTATCCAACAATAGGTGTGTCTAGGCGGCCATTGTAGTTGTAGACTTGAAAAAGCTGCCATTTGCTGATCCAGTCAATTTTGACTTGAGTTTCGCAAAAGGAGATTGTGGGTTTTAGAGTTGTAGAGTTGCTTTTCTTGGATCCTCTTTTTTCAATCTCAGCAAAGTACATTTAAACATGAAGCTGTCAGTTGGAAACCATCATAGTAATGCCGAAAACCCTTCATCTTTTTTTTCAGACAATATGTTGCAAACACTGTGTATTGCACAGTTGCCGCTTAAAAGTAACTGTTTACAAGTCTTGCTGGTTGTAGAGGGAAACTAAAATGGCCACTTGAAGATGTCCTGATGTTTGACCTCAATGTTCTTTACAGGAGAAAACACACACAAAAAAAATCTAATATTCAATTTTTAAACATTCACTCTTGACAGTGACGAATACAGATTTCGCAATCCATATAAGTAGCAATGAATACAGATTTCACAACCCATATTGTAAAACATTAAAACTCTGCGCTGAATGTGCTAGATGTATGACACCCTGTGCACTAAGTTTGTAGAGAAGAAAAAAAGATTTTACCTGTGTAGGACACATGTGAGGCCAAAAATATCAAAAATAGAGTGATTGTCCTGCTCATTTCCATTACATTCCTTGAAACGTTGAAGTTTCTGTGGATGGCGACCTGTTGCTTGGTCTGTGATGTGCAACAGTTTTTAGCCTTTCTGTTTTGATTGCTTCTACTGTGTCAGTCTTTTACCTAACAGGAAGTGGCCCTAGCCCTGGGTTTTCTGTTCTAGTGAATGACAACCACTGCCTCCACCAAAGAGTCTCTTGTCCTCTCATCTCAAAAAAAGTCTCACCAGCATTTCCTGTATATTTTTAGACCATCTTCATGCTAACATTTATCTGTCTTTCATCAGTATTGCAGGTAACTTCACTGCCACTTTCTGCTGGGTTTGATTTTTCCATTTTAACAGCAGTGAGTTGAAGTTTTCATGACAAATCTTTTTTCCCCTGCAGGAAATCAAACAGAATAGAAATATTTGTTCTAGCAGTTAAGAAAGTAAAATAAAATACAATAACGCAACATTTTAAGGAAATAGATATAAACTTCCACCTATAACTTTTTTTTAAATTAATAAGTGTATTTTTTCTTTCTCCATTTTTTAACTGAAACCGCTTTGCAACTTGCAGTTCACAAGCTAGTTTTTGCATGTTGTGCCCCCTGCTGTTTTACATTTGCCATTGGTGTGGCTTTGTATTTTTTAATGACTTGTACAAAACTAGTTAAATTGGCTTGAGAAAGTCAATTTGCTGATCTACTATTTAATCTTCTTCTTCTGAGACTAAATTTTAAAATGTATCTCCTCCTAGAGTTTTTAAGCTACAACTTCAGACTGGTCTGACTTAAGTTGCTATATTTTTCTAACCGATCCGGCTTATGGTTTTTGTAAACCAGACTATCCAACCCTCCCAAAATTCTGTAGACTTTCATTCAGGGGGTGAAAACTTTTGTACAATGAGACTTATGGTGTATTTAAGCTGTCTATTGCTATAGCAAAGCTTAACAACTCCCAGTTTAAAAAGCTTAAAAAAGGTTTTGAAGTGGTTTTGGCCACTTTTTAGCTTGTCAGGCTGGTCTTAGCCAGTCAAGCTGGGAGTCCTGCTAAAAAAACAGCTAAGACTAGAAAAGAAGCCTAGGCTGGTTCTAGCAAGTTGTTAACTTTTTTTTTTTTTGCAAATGAGCTGGTTTTAATTGGTTTCCCTGCTGAAAAAAACAAACAGCCTAAAATAGTTGGGTAGTCTTAGCTGGTTTAAACTGGGATTAGCTGGTTTTATCTGGTCTCCCAGCCTGGCTAAGATGGTCAAGCTGGTTTTAGCTGGTTGTTCCAGCTGGTCTCCCAGCTTGACCAGCTAAGGAAGTGGCCAAACCCCATCTAAAACCAGCCTGCTGTCCAGCTATGACCTATGACCAGCTAAGACCAGGCTGGATGACCAGCTAAAACCAGACAACCAACTTAGACTATTTTTATCTGTTTTTTTTTTTTTTTTCTCCAGGTTTTTTGCTGGTTCTTCACTGAATCAGCTAATTTTAATCTGGACTTTTTCATTTATGTTAAATGCTAACACAACATGCTAAATCAGGTAAAACATGCTAATAATACTAGAATCAAGCTAGCAACATGCTAATCATGCTATTCATGTTAACAACATGCTAATCATGTTAAAACATTTTTACAACATACTACAGGTGCTGGTCATATAATTAGAATATATTCAAAAAGTTGATTAATTTTACTAATTCCATTCAAGAAGTGAAACTTGTATAATGTATACATTCATTCCACACAGACTGATATATTTCAAGTGTTTATTTCTTTTAATTTTGATGCTTATAACTGACAACTAATGAAAACCCCCAATTCAGGGTCTCAGAAAATTAGAATATTTCTTAAGACCAATACAAAGAAAGGATTATTAGAAATCTTGGCCAACTGAAAAGTATGAACATGAAAGGCATGAGCATGTACAGCACTTTTTGCCTGAATTACTGCAGCAATTCGGCGTGGCATGGAGTCGATCATTCTGTGGCACTGCTCAGGTGTTATGAGAGGCCATGTTGCTCTAATAGTGGCCTTCAGCTCTTCTGCATTGTTGGGTCTGGCATATTACATCTTCCTCTTCACAATACCCATAGATTTTTTTATTAGCGGAAAATTAAATCTGCATCTCCATAAAGTTGGTCAGCAGTAGGAAGCATGAAGTGCTCTAAAACGTCCTGGTATACAGCTGCGTTGACCTTGGACCTCAGAAAACACAGTGGACCAACACCAGCAGATGACATGGCACCCCAAACCATCACTGACTGTGGAAACTTTACACTGGACCTCAAGCAACGTGGATTCTGTGCCTCTCCTCTCTTCCTCCAGACTCTGGGACCCTGATTTTTTTTCATAACTTTGGACCACTCAGCAGCAGTCCAGTCCATTTTGTCTTTAGCCCAGGCAAGATGCTTCTGAAGCTGTCTGTTGTTCAAGAGGGGCTTGACACAAGGAATGCGACAGCTGAAACCCATGTCTTGCATACGTCTGTGCGTAGTGGTTCTTGAAGCACTGACTCCAGCTGCAGTCCACTCTTTGTGAATCTCCCCCACATTTTTGAATGGGTTTTGTTTCACAATTCTCTCCAGGGTGCGGTTATCCCTATTGCTTGTACACTTTTTTTCTACCACATCTTTTCCTTCCCTTCGCCTCTCTATTAATGTGCTTGGACACAGAGCTCTGTGAACAGCCAGCCTCTTTTGCAATGACATTTTGTGTCTTGCCCTCCTTGTGCAAGGTGTCAATGGTCGTCTTTTGGACAACTGTCAAATCAGCAGTCTTCCCCATGATTGTGTAGCCTACAGAACTAGACTGAGAGACCATTTAAAGGGTAACGACTAACGACACCCCCCTGTTTCAGCACTGCTACTCTCAACACAGTTTTGAAAAATGCTGCAAAAGTGGGCGTGGTGCACTCACAGCGCTGCGTGGAGGAGAGGGGAGAGAGACAACTTTGGGTTCAGACAGTTTCATTTTACTCCCCACGAGTTTAAAACACAAATAAAAGCACATCCTTTTGCACTATGCATCGAAAACCTATATACGAACACACTGTTGAACCACTAATAACTGTTAAGGCTTATTTTGCCGTGTTTATATAAGCCTTTTGATGGGTTGTGTCAAGGAAAAACCGCGTACACTTACTATGTGAATGAATCGCGTGTGCTGAACTCATACACTCTCTTTCATCCATGAACGTTCCTCTCAGTTAATGTACACAATCTCATAGTCTGAAGCGCCTGCCATAGCAAATCAGCACACGCTGTCGTGAATAATTAAGCGAATCGACTTCACATAGGATAAGAACACGCAGCGTCATGAATATTTATGAGACACCGACGCGTCATCGATGTACTATAGTCCATCGCCGCGTAACAAACGGTGACGTCAGCACAATGTAGATTTCAAACCCGGAAGATGAAAATAGCGCAAAAAAGCTCAAAATTAACCAGTTATCTCTAACAATTAATATTAACAGTAACAGATGCCAACGTTGCTTTCTATGATGTGCAACACAAACACTTCTGCTAAAATCTCAGAAAAAGTTGTCTGGGGTTTCGTAACCCTTTAAAGGCCTTTGCAGGTGTTTTGAGTTAATTAGCTGATTAGAGCGTGGCACCAGGTGTCTTCAATACTGAACCTTTTCACAATAATCTGATTTTCTGAGATACTGAATTGGGGGTTTCATTAGTTGTCAGTTATAATCATCAAAATTAATAGAAATAAACACTTGAAATACATCAGTCTGTGTGGAATGAATGTATACATTATACAAGTTTCACTTCTTGAATGGAATTAGTGAAATAAATCAACTTTTTGAAGATATTCTAATTATATGACCAGCACCTGTACATTAACTTGCTAAAAACATTAAAACATGCTTACAACATGCCAACAAAATATTAAACATGTCATATCATGTTAGCATTGCTTAGCTAAGTGCTAAGGTATGCTAATTGCATGGTAACATCGTGCTGATGACATGATATTTGTATTACCATAATGGTAAACATATTAAACACTTGCTAAAACATACTAATCATATTAAAACATGTTAATCATGCAAAAACATGCTAGCAAACATGCTAATTAAGTTAAAACATGCTAGCAATGTGCTAATAATGTTAAACACAAGCTAACGACATGTTTAAACATGTTAAAAACACACTAATCATATTAAAACATGCTAGCAATGTGCTAATCATGCTAAAAACATGCTAACGTCATGCTAGTCATGCTAAAACATGCTAATGACATACAAATCATGCGAAATGTTTTTGTTAAATTGTGTTAAATCATACTAGCAACACTAGCAATACATATCAACACAAACTTTTAAACTTCAAGCTATTACAGCTGCTTCAAACTTTTAGGGTAGGCTTTTTCAAGCCAACTTCAAAGTTTGTTGTCAAAATTTACTCTAGGTTTGGCAAGGTTCCCTCAAAGTTATGAATAAACGTTCTTACATTAACATTTAAAAGAATGTTTGTTTGAAATTATGTGGTCATTGATAATGTTCTCAAAATGTTATCACAAAAACATTTATACATTGTTCATAGAATTTAATTTCTGAAATATTTTCTTTGGATGTATGTCCAACCTTTTTACTACTTGCTTCAGATAGAGGTAACATTTACATAATGTTTGCAGACTCATCCTTTGTTTGCATAACCAAGAAGAACATGTTTTAAAATATTTAAATACTGGATGTTTTGAATGTTCAAAGAAAAAAAAATTGTGATTCTATGAACTGTATCCTTTTCCTGGGTAATAACAAAGACTATAAAGGGACTTTGGTAATAATGTTGGAAATGTTCAGTAGCTTTAAAGAGTTTCAAGTCACATATCTATAAAGAAATGGATTTTCCAAAATAGGTTTATTTTATATTCACTAGAGTAAAAAGTTTGACAACTAGCTCCAGTCTCCTTCATAATTAGATTAAGATTAATTTCATCAGATCGTCATATCGTACCATTGCAAGCAACATAAAAGGGTAAAAGGTCAGGTATCACACTTCTGTGATGGCATTCTGGAATGGTCCTAAAATCTTTAGCCTCCTTGTAAATTGTCTCTGTAATGTGACACTTAGGAGAATCTTAAGTCACATGTATCCTTCTTCCATTGCTCTTTGCATCATTTATTTATATCACTATGTGTACTTTTAAACCAATACAGCATCTAGATTTGTAGCATCTATGCTTTCACCATATCTCACCATTAAGTATAAGGAACATAGGCAATAACTAACTTGTTTATAATTGTTAAAATATTAACCACGACTAAAATAAACAAAACAGTCGTTTCTGTGGCCCGTTTCAATTATTGAATTACACAATGAAATGCTGAAGTAAAAACTTGACAACATTATTGTTAAAGACAAGTACAATGCATTTTACGATTATTGAAACATTTTATGACTCACCGAGAATCTATCGAAGAACTAAAAATCTATTACATCTAGGGCTGGGAATCGATTCCAAAAAGAATCGATTCCTCGATTCCGAGGCATTGGGAATCGAGAGTCGATTCCAACGTTTGGAATCGATCCTCTCAAGGGGAATCGACTCCTCTTTCAGAGCCGTTTTCAGTTCAACAAAACTTACCTCTTAAACGGAAGGCTGCATTCCATGAAGGCTGCATATTTCGGCTGCAAGTCATCAAACGTCGATTGACGAAATAAACGTAATAAAAACGACTCATTACTAAAACTCGTCTGAGTTTAAGGATGCAGCCTTCAGTTTGAGAAGCACCATTAATTGCCTCTTGCTCGGTAATAGTTATAATAGTCTGATACATTTCCACGAAACGATTCGTTCGGATAGATCATTAAATGAACCAGTTCAAAAAACGATTCAGATGTTATTTTACGGGAGAACTGTCTCATGATGTCCACAATTTTGAGCGCTGCACGACAGAATAGATCATGACGTGTCTTGATCTTATTTACATCTTAAATAAATGCTATTTTTAATCTTTCTATCAGCCAATGATAACTCTGAAAGAAAACGCAGAGAGCACGTATCAGTGGCCGAGAGCGCATCTGATTGACAGCTACACCACGAGCTCTTATATCATCCTGCATTTATTGCGAAATTATAGCTCTTATATAAGTGTTGTTGTTAAAGTTCTGTT
>NC_133368.1:36463982-36578947 GCF_049309525.1 Garra rufa | reverse complement strand
GAACAGCCCTAATTACATCACTTACAGAAATATTAGCTTCTATGACAAAAACGTGACAATTCATGAAATGTGGTGCGTAGGCTAAAAGGTGGGAGAGCAAATAAAAGTCATTTTTTATTATTTAATTAATTGATTACCGATATGGATCGCTGCACTCTATTGTGTTCTATTTGTTTTAAATGAAATAAAAATTGTAATAAATAAAAATGCATTAAAAAAAACACATGAAAAACATGCGCATGCGCATTGCTGCTGTTGCGTGATGCTAGCAGTCGCTCACATGACGGTGATGTTTCCTGCTGCGGTTACGAGAAACTAAACAAATCTGACCTAGTGCGTTTATCAGATGTAGATTTGGCACAGCGGTATCTCAAACAGGTCGTATACGTCTGCATTATAACGACAGTTATCCGAAGAGTCCGTTTGAAGGCGCAATTTTTGCACAGCCTGGCATAATCTGTTATTGTATCGAGTGTGTTTTGATCCACTTTTGGCAAGAAACATGATCCCCATCATCCGCAAACAAAACATGCCCTCCGGAGCAATTTTTAGCCTGCTGTTAGGTAAGTGTGATTTCAATATAGCTGGGGTGCAGGACTATTTGGTCTGGTTATATTTTGGTTAATTCATTAATAATGAGAAACGGTCCAGTCCATATATATAAGGAGGACGCTGTAGTGTTTTTCTAATTTGTTTTAATTTAATGTTTCTTTCCGATGTCTTTTTTAAATAATAATCTTTATTCTTTGAAAACCATGGCCTAAGTATGAATGCTGTGTAAGAAAAGCTGATTATTTCTTATTTGGAAGGAAATATATTTAGCATATTTATAGATATGACTCGTAAGCCTGCTGTTTTACTGATAATCAATACCATATCCATGTTTTCAATACCATCTTATACATTTTTAAAGGTACACACGCATATTATTTTTTAATAAAAGTAAGAAATGAAATGATTATGTAAGCTACAAGTAAAAGTAAGGCTCAGTTTATATATAAAATGCTATAAAATATATTGTTATACGTAAAGGGTCGCCTCCTTATGGGTGCCAACATATTGCCATGTCATGCAATTTGATAAGATAAGATACTTCATCTAATAATTATGACAATAACAAAATATACAAAAAAAGTTTGGTAAAGCAGCGTTTAATAAACGTACACCATGCATCCATGTTAATAGGTTTGAGTACAATGTCTAAAACCACTTATAATATTTGAATGAATAAGCATAGTGCATCAAAAACTTGTATAGTGCATATTTAAAGGATTAGTTCATTTCTAGAATGAACATTTCCCGATAATTTACTCACCCCTGTGTCATCTAATTTATTATTTAAAATAAATTTTCTCAATATAATGGACTTAAATGGTAGCCAATGGGTTGAAGGTCCAAACTGCAGTTTCAATGCAGCTTCAAAGAGCTCTTCATGATCCCAACCGCTTAATAAAGGTCTTATCTAGCAAAACAATCTGTAACTTTTCTTAAAAAAAAAAAAATTATATACTTTTTAACCACAAATGCCTAAAAAAAGCTAAGAGCTCGTATGTGTATGTGCGTCTTCACGCATTGAACAATCACGTTGGAAAAGTCACGCATGGTTAGTTTTTCGTTGTGAACTTCGATTTAAATAGCTAAGGGCAGGGCTAGCTTCAAAATTGTCAGACATCGTTGTTTTACCTTTTTTGTAAAGGAAGTTTGACTTTCTTTGCACGTTTGCTTTGTAAACACTGGGTCAGTAGGCCTACTTGTGCATATGTCACACGTGTGTGATTACGTAATATGTGAGGTTGAGCACTTGTGAGTAAAAAGCATATAAATTTGTGTTTTTCTTAGAAAATTACAGATCTTTGGGCTAGGTAAAACCCTTATTCAACGGCTGGGATCGCGTAGAGCTCTTTAAAACTGCATTGAAACTGCAATTTGGAGTCCACTGAAGTCCACTTTATGGAGAAAATGTTTTCCTCATTAACCTTAATTTCTTGATAATTTCTCAATAATCTTGGATGACATGAGGATGAGTAAATTATCAGGAAATTTTCATTCTGGAAGTGAAATTCTCCTTTAACCCCAACTGGTGCTACAACTAATCTAGAGCCTTTAAAAAATAATGTTGTTACCATTACAGCTCTCACTATACATCAGACTTTGACTGCTGATGTTCCGCCCTCTGTGGTCGCCCCTGAAACCAGCTCTCCTCCAGCTTCTCCTGCAACCCCCGGACCCCCTGAGAGAGGCAACTACAATGTCACCAATGCCAGTGACGCTGTCTGTCTTTTGGCACGGATGGGACTGCAACTCAACATTAGCTTTATTTCGAGCTCTCATGGCAAGGTACTTGCACATATAACTAACTTGAATTGGACAAAAGTGGTTTAAAATATTCTGCTAAATATCTCCTTTTCTGTTCAGTGGGTAAACAAACTAAAACGTAGTACATGAGTAGACAATCACACAAATTTTTTTCCCATCAAATTTTCCATTAATCTTTCAGTCTTAGCTTGTTATGCACCTGAGATGACACAGAAAAAGGACCTGTACAGTTGAGGTCAAACGTTTACATACACCTTGCAGAATCTGCAAAATGTTAATTGTTTTACCAAAAAAAGAGATCATACAAAAATTCTGAAAAACCAAAGAATTTGTGGGACCTGAAGGATTTTTCTGAAGAACAGCAAGCAGTTTAACTGTTCAGGACAAACAAGGAACTCATGAACAACTATCACTAAACAAAAAAACACAGCAGTGGATCATTCAGGGAACAACACAGTAAGAATCAAGTGTATGCAAACTTTTGAACGGGATCATTTTTAACTATTATTTTTTTCTTGTGGAATATATACAGAACAGGCCAAAAGTTTGGACACTCCTTCTCATTCAGGTGTGTCCAAACTTTTGGTCTGTACTGTAGATATGAATTCAACTGAAAAAACTTGTGAAAAAATATCTTTCAGGTGGTCAAATAGCAAATAGCAAATAGTGGAGCTCTGCAGCCACCTACTGGTGAAAGTTATTTGTAGTTTTTTGTACTGGATTTTCCAAAAGATGGGCAAAAATCTTACACTAAACCATGTGAAATTATCCATGTTATCCCCATGAATTAAAGTTAGAAATGCGGGTCTTTTATAAAGTGAATTTTACATAAAAAATCAGTTTTTGTATAAAAACCCATTAAAAAATATTTATTTCTTAATTTATATATATATTTAAAAAAATCACTAACCCACTGAAAACTGCACAAATGTAGAGTAAAAACTTTAATATACAGGAAAATATACAGTACAGACCGAAAGTTTGGACACACCTTCATTTGAATGAGAAGGTGTGTCCAAACTTTTGGTCTGTACTGTATGTAAACTTCTTTTATGTGAAATCTTATTCAGGTCAGTACTAAATAAAAAAATACCATGCATTTTGTATGATCCCTCTTATTTTGGTATAATAATTCAGATTTTGCAAGGTGTATGTAAACGTTTGACTTCAACTGTATGCTTTATCTCAATGACAAATACCATTTATATTGCTATTGTTAAAATACCTTGGGTTGTTATGTAAATAAAGGGATTTCCTGGGATAAAGACATTTGTATGTTCATTTCATGAGTTAAGTAATTCAAAATAATGAAGGTTTAATTCTCATTTGTAAATGTAGTCTAAATGTTTAACATGCCTTGCTTTTCAGACAGTCCAGGAAGTCTTGAACCTGCATCCAAACCTGGTCACATTTTTTGGATCCTGCGATCCGGACAGTGCAACTCTTATACTCACTGAGGACAACATTACTCTGACTTTCAGCTTTTCTTTGGTAAGTTTAGTATCTCCTCCTATTATGTCCCCGAATGCCCGCTGAAGTTATCCAGACCCTGTTGGCGTCATCATAACATATAAAATATGCTTGTTTCCTTTTCAGAATTCCACATCAAACAAGTATCATCTCAGTGGGTTGGAGCTGTCAGCTGCATTGCCTGATATGGCTAGTAAGTCAGTCTAGTAAGTTATGGCTACCATTAGTTTAGTTTTTAGTTCTCTGAAAAACTAAGCAAATTCCTTTTTTCCCACATAGAGCGCCTTGTTTTTAGGAACACCTCTCTGAACTACATGGTGGGAACCCTGGGGCACTCTTACATGTGTCAGAAGGAGAAGACCTTAAGCGTTACACAAGATTTCTCTCTCAACACCTTTCAGCTTCAAGTACAACCTTTTGGCGTCAATGGAGATTTTGCATCAGGTATTTTTTTCTTTTTTTTTCTCTCTTTTACCTTTCTCAGTTTTGTCCTTGAATTCTTCAAGAAATGTTCTGCATTCAACACAAATTAAGATTAATCAGCAGCAAATTCTTAGTTCAAGTCAAGTCGAGCTTTATTGTCATTCCGCTACATGTGTGGACATACATAACAATGTGAAATCATAACAATGTGAAGTTGTCATAACAATGTAAAGCCGATAAACCCAGTAGCTTTTGCATTTTCGTTCACTCCAATAAAAATGACAAACACACAAGAAAATTACTAGAGCTTAAACTAAAAAAAAAACAAAAAACACTTAAACTATAATACTCAAAATTAAATCTATACTATTCATATTTTGGCCTTTTTTTGCTAAATAAAATATACACTACCAATCAAAAGTTTTAGAAAAGTACCATTTGTGATGTTTTTTTAAAGAAGTCTCTTCTGCTCACCAAGCCTGCATTTATTTGATCTAAAGTACAGCAAAAACAGTAACAATTCGAAATATGTTTGCTATTTAAAATAACTGATTTCTATTTGAATATATTTTAAAATTTAATTTATTCCTGTGATTTAAAAAAAAAAAAAAATTTTTGCGTCAGTACTCCAGTCACGTGATCCTTTTGAAATCATTCTAATATTCTAATTTGCTGCTCAAAAAACATTTATTATTATTATTATTATTATTATGTTGAAAGCAGCTGAGTAGATTTTTTCAGGTTTCTTTGATGAATAGAAAGTTCAGAAGAACAGCATTTATCTGACTTTGTAATTTATCTGAAACTTTTTTAACATCATAAATGTCTTTACCATCACTTTTTTTTTATCAATTTAAAGCATCCTTGCTTTATAAAAGTATGAATTTCTAAAATGTATTATCCCCCCCAAAAAAATCAGTTTTGAATGGTATATGTTACAAAAGCTTTTTGTTTCAGATAAATGCTGATCTTTGGATCTTTCTATTCATCACAGAATCTTGAAAAAAATTACTCAACTGTTTGAAATATAATATTTATGAAAAAAAATTCTTGAACAGCAAATCAGCATATTATTATGATTTCTGAAGGATCATGTGACACTGAAAACTTAAGTAATGATGCTGAAAATGTAGCTTTGATCACAGGAATAAATTACAAAATACATTAAAATATATTAAAATACAATACAATACGTTTTAATAGTAAAAATATTTAAAAATTGTACTGATTTCGCTTCGGATCAAATAAATGCAGGCTTGGTGAGCAGAAGAGAATTCTTTAAAAAACATAAAATCTTACTGTTCAAAAACTTTTGACTGGTAATGTGTATATATCAAAAGCTTAAACTAATATTGCTTTAAAACACAACATTTCAGCATGATAGATGATAATCAAAATCAAATGTTTTTTGGCAGAATATCTGAAGTACAAGCTGTACTATAATAAGGCACTGCCCTATTTTAGAAAAGGGGGCGGGAAGCAGCAGCTCATTTACATTTAAAGAGCCATGCACGAAAAAAGCGTGTTTCTACTTCCACTCAAAATAGCCATTTTCAAAATGATATGTGGGGTATTTAAAGCTGCAACTTCACAGACACATTCTGGGGACACCTGACACTTATATTAAATCTAGTAAAAAGAAGCATGAGTCAATTTTAACTTTGTCTCATTTTTTTCCTCACCATCTCTCCTCTCGCTTTGTCTCTTTTTCTAGCTGAGGAGTGTGAGCTAGATGAGGACGACATGTTGATTCCCATTATTGTGGGTGCTGCGTTGGCTGTTCTAGTGCTCATCGTGATCCTGGCCTACCTTATTGGCAGGAACAGAAGTCATGCAGGCTACCAGACCATCTAACCTCATGTAATCTTCAAGCCAGGATGTGTAGGCACCACTGATTTCTGCTCTTATCCGGACTCAACAACACGACTACAACTGCAGCTGCCTAGTTTTTAACCTGCCCTGCCCTCTGCTGGTGTCTCACCCTGCCACCATTTAGGTGGACCTGCGCTTCCTGGACTTTCTGTTGTATTATGTTAAACATAGTATAATTAATGCATACTTAAAGGGTGCAGGGCAAAATCAAAAATGTGTTTGAGGCTGTAGGTCATTCTACGGTATTGTTTCCAGGAACCAGATTATGCTTATCTAGAGGAACGCCTGGTGTTTGTTGTCATTTAGGCTTAATCTGGGTTAGACAGCGTATGATCTGTTTGGTACCTCATATTCTTAACCTCATGCGTTTATTTATATAAATATGAGGATATAGGGAAAACTGATGATGTTGTTACTGTTACATGCTCTGTCTAAAAGGGACTACATATTTAACACTACATCCTACCGTTTGTGATTTGTCAAGTTCTCATTTGGGGTTGAACATTACAAGACAGGTCAGCTTTTGAGATTCATGGAATTGGAGAATAATAATTCATTTACTATTTTTAACAAAGCCTTGCATAACAGTGTTGAGTCAGTTTTATTGTGGAGAAATTCCACTTCTAGCATGGATCTCGATCATGGATACAAATAAATATCCACTTTCTATAGTAGAATACCCTTCTGTATCACTACATAGCTCTGTTTTCCTCATACTACGTATCAAAACTATATAGCCTGCTTGCTTCCATTTAGCATCGTATTTGCACTCATTCAGAAATGTTAAAAGGGAAATTCTGTTAGAGTAAGGAAATATTATGGTTTTGCACTACTGGATGGACAAAGGGTACGATTTACACTAACACAACAGGAAGTTCTAAATAACTTGAAGTAGGTTTAGACTATTATTGACACAGGTCAATGGTTAACTGTTACAAACACAAGGAGTGCACTGAGTTAAACGCGCTTTATCATATGGAAGATGAATCTCTCCTTTCTGATGCGCCTTCATATGGATTGACTGCATAAATGGAGTTGTTGTGGATTTTGAAGTGTTGCCTTGATTGCTATGAAGTTCATGTTTTAAGGGAATGCAATTCTAAGTTTCTAAATAAAGTGGAAAATAAAAGACAAGAAAATGAGTTTGCTTGCTAAATATCTTTTAGTTAAACTTTTCATTTCATCAACAGTAAATGTAAGTTAGTAACACAACAATGCAATAGGAAATGTAAAAAAAATCTCTTAAAGCAACCATTCACCTAAAAATGAGTAAATTCTGTCATTTACTCACTTTCAAAATATGAACTTTTCTGTTTCAAAAAAAGAGAAAATCGTACAGATTAGGAATTATATGCTTCCAGTAAATGATTAATTTTGGGGGCAAACTACTGTTCAAAAATTTGGGGTCAGTACATAAAAAAAAAAAAAAAAAAACTTTTATTCAGCAAGAATACGTTAAATTGATCAAAAGTGTCAGTGAAGACACTTCTGCTCATTCAAGAGTATGTATTACGGTATCTGCAAAATAATACTATTATGCAGCATAAATGTTCTCAACATTTATTAGATTAAATTCTGAAGGATCATGTAACTCTAAAGACCGGAGTAATGGACATCTTTAAACATTTCTATATAAATAGAAATCAGTTTTAAAATTGTAAACGACACTTAATATTGCCGTTTTGCAGTTTTTTTTTAATCAAATAAATTCAGGCTTGGTAAGCATTAAAGACATTTTTAAAAACATAATTTTTTTTAATAAAAAATCTAACTCCAAAATTATGAATGGTAGTATAACCCTGTAATTAAAAAAAAACATTTAAAATACTAACATTACCAGTCAAAAGTTTTTGAACAGTAAGAATTTTAATGTTTTTTTGTCTTCTGCTCACTAAGCCTGCATTTATTTGATCTAAATTCTGAAATATTTTTAGTATTTAAAATAACTGTTTTTAATTTGAACATATTTAAAAAAGTCATTTATTCCTGTTATTTCAAAGCCGAATTTTTAGTGTCATTATTCCAGTCCCATGATCCTTCAGAAATCATTCTAATATTCTGATTTGCTGCTCAAAAACACATTATTATTATTATGTTGAAAACAAACGAGTATTTTTTTTTAGGTTTCTTTGATGAATAAAAAGTTCAGAAGAGCAGCATTTATCTAAAATAGAAATCTTTTTGACTCCAAGCTTTTGAATGGTATAGTGTATAATGTTACAAATGCTTTTTATTTCAGATAAATGCTGATCTTTGGATCTTTCTGTTCATCAAAGAATCCTGAAAATAATTTACTCAACTAAAATATTGATAATAATAAGAAGAATAAATGTTTCTTGAACAGCAAATCAGCATATTAGAATGATTTCTGGATCATGTGACACCAAAGACAGGAATAAGTTGCATTTTAAAATATATACAAATACAAAACGGTTATTTTAAATAGTATAAATATTTCAGAATTTTACTTTTGTTGCTGTACTTTGGATCAAAGAAATGCAGGCTTGGTGAGCAGAAGAGACTTATTTAAAGGGGTCATCCGATGCCCATTTTCCACAAGTTAATATGATGCTTTAGGGGCCTTAATGAAAAGTTTGTAATATACTTTGATTAAAAATTCTCTAAGGTAGTGTAAAAAAACACTCATTTTACCTGGTAAAAAATGCCTCTGATCTCAGCAAGCGGTACCAGTACCTGGCCCTTTAAATTTTATGAACCTCTGCTCACCCCGCCCCTCAGTTCTGTGGGGCGTGTCATTACATAGCACACGGGGTGTTGCCTAGACAACAGTTGGGGGTATAGTTGTATAGTTTGGGGGAAAATGGCACTTGGGGGGCTTTGAAGACACTGTTCAACCCCATCCATTCAAAATTTCACTTTGATTTATCTTTATATGTAACGTTACTGGCAGGGTAGAGTACTGAGAGAGATACGAATGCGATGTGTTTACTGTGTTTACTGTGGTAAAAAGACGAACGCGGTGTGTTTACTGTGGTATAGAGCTGAACGCGGTGTGTTTACTGTGGTAAAGAGACTAACGCGGTGTGTTTACTGTGGTAAAGAGACTAACGCGGTGTGTTTACTGAGGCATAACTGATTTAACAAGAGCAAAAAAGTGATCGGTTAACATAACTTACCCCGTCCTTATATTGAAATACATAAATGTGAGTGTTATAGTCTTTACTCATGTGCAGTTGCGGGCTGTAAACACGTTTGCAGGTATTGCGTTAAGGTTACATCTTAATTATTAACAGACACCGTTTTAAACCATCTAGCCTTACAAAGCTAAGCTTTATACTGACCCTCGTTTATAAAGCAGTATGGTGAGAAATGATTCACGTAAACATGAACCCACTTAGATAGATCGGCGGTCACATTCCCTCAGTGCTGTCAGTTTACACTCGAGGCGGGTCTATGCTAAAACACTGCTGTCTATCAACTATCGCAGGAGCGGCCTCTGTCGGTGTTACGCCAGAACCACAGGCATCTGAGAACGGCTCGATATGAGAAGGGGCAGATTATTTTACTAAATTAAAAGAAAACTACTGGGCGGATCTTTGTCGTTCTAGGGTGGTTGTGTACACACACTCCCAACACACATTTCAGTTCAAACAGCTTGTAAAAGTGCATGTGGCACCGGATGACCCCTTTAAAAAACAAATATCTTACAGTTTAAAAACTTTTGATTGATAGTGTACAGTTGCTTAGTAAGTAATAGATTCTCATGTCGCATGCTATCAGAACTGTATGTTCATGTTCATCATTTAGGCTTTTAGGCAGAAGCAATGCGATTCCTACACATCGTCCTGAGTTTAGTAATTGTTGCTGTAGAGAGACCTCCTGGTTCCATGAAGATTTTCTGGAGATAGATGGCAAATACACATTTTTCAGAACAAACACATGATTATAAATAGGTTTGTGAGTATTAATTTAGTTAGTGAATTAACACCACCACAGAATTGACCTGCATGAATGTATGGCAGTCCTCTACGTACTCCCCATGAGTGATTCGTTTAAAGCATTCGCAAATTTCTGGGAGACTCTGTGCCTGTGAGATGAGGTTCTGGTGGTGACGAATCAGCGTCAAAGCCACACGGAACAGAATCTTGGATCCCTCGTAAAACAGGCAGTCCCATATTCTCATCACTGTCTGAGAAAAACAAACGGCTGCCAATCATTACATTCAGTACTGGACTAACAAACTCTACTCATGCCACATAAAGCGGCTAATGATTTCAAAACTGTTGAATGACTGCAAAGTTTGCCACTGAACTTTTTTTCCCAAAATACAACCTTTTAATACATCCTCACCTCTACAGGAAGTATGTCAACGAATAGGCAGATGAACCAGCGCGAGACCACCAGGGTCCACATTACATCATGCCGATTCATGACCTGCCAGACAGCAGGAACCTTCATCCTGACAAGCTCTCCAAGCACCTCTTGATCCATTTTAAGCCCCAGCATAGTTGGTGTGTAATAGTCTAGATTAACAGAAAACATATGATACAGAATGTATTCATGATGAATTCATATTTTCCGATCAGGGCTATTTATAATTTAAACAAGTTATTCAGATGTCTTCACAAAGGGTGGACTGCAGCTGGAGTCAGTGCTTCAAGAACCACTACGCACAGACGAATGCAAGACATGGGTTTCAGCAGCCACTCTTAAACAACAGACAGCGTCAGAAGCATCTTGCCTGGGCTAAAGACAAAAAGTACTGAACTGCTGCTGAGTGGTCCAAAGTTATGTTCTCTGATGAAAGTAAATTTTGCATTTCCTTTGGAAATCAGGGTCCCAGAGTCTGGAGGAAGAGAGGAGAGGCACAGAATCCACGTTGCTTGAGGTCCAGTGTAAAGTTTCCACAGTCAGTGATGGTTTGGGGTGCCATGTCATCTGCTGGTGTTGGTCCACTGTGTTTTCTGAGGTCCAAGGTCAACGCAGCTGTATACCAGGACGTTTTAGAGCACTTCATGCTTCCTGCTGCTGACCAACTTTATGGAGATGCAGATTTCATTTTCCAACAGGACTTAGCACCTGCACACAGTGCCAAAGCTAAAGACCATGGTATCCCTGTTCCTAATTGGCCAGCAAACTCACCTGACCTTAACCCCATAGAAAATCTAAGGGGTTTTGTGAAGAGGAAGATGTAATATGCCAGACCCAACAATGCAGAAGAGCTGAAGGCCACTATCAGAGCAACCTGGGCTCTCATAACACCTGAGCAGTGCCACAGAATGATCGACTCCATGCATTGCTGCAGTAATTCAGGCAAAAGGAGCCCCAACTAAGTATTGAGTGCTGTACATGCTCATACTTTTCATGTTCATACTTTTCAGTTGGCCAAGATTTCTAAAAATCCATTCTTTGTATTAGTGTTAAGAAATATTCTGAATACTGAATTGGGGTTTTCATTAGTTGTCAGTTATAATCATCAAAATTAAAAGAAATAAACACTTGAAATATATCAGTCTGTGTGGAATGAATGCATACATTATACAAGTTTCACTTCTTGAATGGAATTAGTGAAATAAATCTGCTTTTTGAAGATATTCTAATTATATGACCAGCACCTGTATGTGGTGGGCTGATTTGAGAACTTCAAAACAATCACTAACTTAGCAGAGCATTCATTACATTGACATTACAGTTAATAAATATGAAATTGTTGTGATAAAGAAATAATTATCATCATTTACTCATTCTCAAGTCGTTTCAAACTTGTGTGACTTTCATTTTTGTTCAGAACACCTGCATTAGTAACCAAACAGTTTTGGCGACTATTGACTTTCTCCATATACAAATGGAGCTAATTCTCAAATATTTTGCCATAAAGGTTTGGTGACATGAGGGTGAGTAAATGATGAAAGAATTAACATTTTTAGGGGGAATTATCCCTTTAACTCCCTTTAATGAAAATTCTGTCAATAATTATCCTCATATCGTTCCAAACCCATAAGACCTTCATTCATCTTCGGAACACAAATTAAGATATTTTTGATGAAATCCGAGAGCTCTCTGACCCTCCATAGACAGCAAGGGTCCTACCACATTAAAGGTCCAGACAGGTACCAAGAATATCAAAATAATAGTCCATGTGACATCAGTGGTTCAACCCTACTTTTAAGAAGTTATGAGAATACTTCAGAGAGCTGTGTTCCAAAGATGAACAAAGGTCTTACATGTTTGGAACGACATGAGGGTGAGTACTTATTGACAGAATTTTCATATTTGGGTTAACTATTTCTTTAAGCCCAAATTGCCTACAGCACTAGGCTAAAACAACAGCTAAATGGCTATTTGGCTATTGGTTAATATTACGTGCCCCGCCCACAAGGTCAAGATGATGTCATCCGAACAAGAAAGTTGTTTCAAGTTGTTTAAACAGTCTATTACATTTTGATTAATGAAATAAATAACCTGCATAATGATTTGAAGAAGATCTATTTAGTGGGTAAAAGTAACCAACCTGGTAAGATCTTGCCAAGTAAAGCATCCATTAACCAGAAAGACTTCTCCTCATCTTTGGTGATGATGAGGAGGTATCCAGCAATGAAGTTCATTCCCTAAAAAGGCAACAAGGGATACATTTCAGCAGCCTACTGTTTTGAATTCAGACAGGTACAACAGGTTCATTATATTGACAGAGTAAACAACACAAAATTACAGCAGCTTAAAAGTCTTGTACTTCCGTACTCTGTATAATTGACTGTTCTCGACTATATACACAACAATAGTTTCAGATTTTCATCTACAGTAGGAACTTCAATACATCCTGGATTCAAGTGACACTTCAGTGACCAAAGGACAAGTGTACATGACAGTAGTACCTGACAGTAACCAACATCCTTATTGTGGTGTCCATAAGCCAGAAGTACATTAAACAGGGCTTTTTGTAAACATGGCTGGGAGGAGGCACGGAACTGAATGTTGTCAGGGAAGGTTCTGTGCATATCTAAAAAGAAAATTGATTCTCAGAAATATTTTGTTTCCCATATGTTTCCCAGATTTTCAATAAATTAATAAATTCATGACTTACCAGCATGTATAACTTCTTCTATTTTAGGGTCATGCTCAGCCTTTAATAGAGAATGATAGTAGCCAGGATTTCTGTCCAACTGGTCCTGAGCTCCACTACTTGCCATCCAGATCTGAGTGCGATGTTCACATGGAACCCCTTTCCTCACATAACGCTTCACTGAAAGAAAATTTAACACATTCTTCATCCTTTAAGCTATGCGTCAATTCAGTTAAATAATAAAATAGATTGATTGCCTACCTTTTACATTTTTCTCCACTTTTACAGTGCCCTGCAAAAGCTTCGACCACTTCTTTGACCTTCTAGTGACAACAGCTAAATGCTTAGATATTAGTTCCTCATAGGATTCATAGTTGAAATCTTCTGATCTCTCAAATCCATACTGGTCCACCCTACAGACACATTTAAAAACACTGTTAAAGAATAACCCACATTTTAATGGAAATACCATTAAATTACAAAGCTAAAATAAGACGAGTTCATCATTATTTTCTTTAAATGAATTGTTTGAGAGCTCATAATATTATTGACACTGACGCAAACATCACCTGACGCACAGGTGTTTTAGACCATCTCGTGTCGACTGTTCCACTATCCACAATATAACGATTTGTATTTTATAAGTAGGTTAACATCACTTCATATTAGTAATATAAAGCCATTCGTACCTCTCGCAGTCGTCGCTGTCTGAACTGACGGAATATTCCGTGCTTTGATCATTAAAGTGATTCTCCATGTAGAGTTACGTGCGTCTCTTCCAGCGGACACTATACTGAGCTCAGCTGTTAATAGAAACTCCTCCCCTACACTAAAACCTGTCGTATGCACAGGTTATTCATTTTTACCATGAGTATTACCTGTTTCATTTTATAGCGTGAAGCTGTATAATTAAGTATATTTTAACTTTACGTTTAGAGCGTTTTAAATATTCGTTTTGAGTGTTAATATTACAACTTAGGACATTAGGTTCTAAATAAATGATGCTGTTCATTTGATCTATTGTAAGCCAGCAGTTGATTGGATGGTTGAAGCTAAAATTTATTAAACACTTAAACCCCACTTTATTATTTATTTATGTATTGAACCAATATTTAAAATTTGGTTTTACTTTCAACTACAGTAACCAACTGCTATTGATTGTGTATAATTACTATGAAACTGGATCCAAAATAGCCCAAACATATCTGAAACATCTGACTAAATGTGTTTTCGGTGCGTAGGTCTAATATTATTATTTCGGTATTCATTCAGAAAGTTTTTATTTTCTCGTTATAATATAGTTTTTCAAAATTCATGTTTAGAATTAAAATAAATGAAAAGCACTGAAATTGTATGATTTGTTTGTAAAAAATAATTAGCATACACTACCAGTCAAAAGTTTTTGAACAGTAAGATTCTTTATGTTTTTTTTAAAGAAGTCTCTTAATTCTTTTCACCAAGTGTGCATTTATTTGTATTTCATACAGCAAAAGCAGTACAACTTTGAAATATTGTTCCTGTTAAAAAAACGGCTTTCTATTTGAATATATTTAAAAATGTAATTTATTTCTGTGATCAAAGCTACATTTCCAGCACCATTACTTCAGGCACATGATACTTCAGAAATCATTCTAATATGCCAATTTGCTGTTCAAGAAACATTTTTATTATTATTATAATCATCTTCATCATTAATATTTAAAACCGTTGAGAATTTTTTTTTCAGGATTCTTTGATGAATAGAAATATCCAATCAGCACTGATCTGAAATAAAAGGCTTTTGTAACGTTATACACCATACCATTCAAAAGTTATAGAAATTAATACTTTTTTTTAGCAAGGATGCTTTAAATTGATCAAAAGTTATTATAAAGACATTTATAACTTGAAAATATTTAAATCTGTTATTTTAAATAATAAAAATATTTTTAAAAATCCACTGATTTTTGCTGTACTTTGGATCAAATAAATAAATAAAAACATTTCAAATTCTATTAAAACATTAAAAATATAACTGTTAAAAAACTTTTGACTAGTAGTGTACATTTCATAAAACTAACAAATGTATAAACTAGCTTTACTTTTTAATGCTTGATGTATTAAGATACAAATACATTCCAAACCGGATATTCTTTTTGGCCGTTTGCTTCGGCAAAATAAAGGTCCCTTAAGCGGTCCCTTGTTTTGGCAGCTAATCTTGTTTAAAATGTTATTTGAATCTTCGTGTAGTCAAAATGTATTTTTTAATTTATTTAGTATTCTGTAATACGTATGTACTGTGAAAGAAATAAAAACAAACCTAATCCTTTTAAAATCACGTTTTTGCCTTTCTGACTTTTATTTTAAATAATCCCTCCAGCGCCATTTAGGGAAAGAAGAGTTTTGTTTCCGGCTTCAGCTCCAGTAGGTGATGGCGGGGCTCCATCTCTCCACATCTTACATGTTACAGACTCATTTCTGCTTTTCTCCATGGGTTAAAATCGTTTCCGGCGCGTATAAACATTAGGACGTACGTGTAATAATATTCTTTCGACTTAGTTTGCGGTAAACGCGAGTGGAAAGGCTCGGATCCGTAACCGTACATCGCTCCAGTTGTATTTTAAAATGGCTCCAGTTCAAATCGGTTCGGACGGGCAGCTGGTCCCCGCCGGGGGTCCGACCTCAGCCCCGCAGCCTCCTCCGGGAGCCCCAGCCACTCAAGGAGTCCGACTGAGCCTCCTGATCGAGTTTCTCCTGCAGCGAACCTACCATGAGATCACTCTACTGGCAGAGCTGTAAGTTCATGAGAGATCAGACCTGTTCTGGTTGTGATGAATGGTCATTGCTCAGGCATGTTGAAATAAAGTTAGATTTAGTTCAGCGGTGGCCCGTATGTTTATTTGACAAATGTTTTGCTTTGCAGCATATGCCAGCTTCTTTATAAATCTGGATTTTAAATTTGTAGAGATTATATAGGGGTTTATAAATTATATTTAAATGTCTCTGCTACTCTTGTCATCTCAAATTTATAAAGTAATGTTTAAGTATTTTAATATAAAGCTTATTTTTAAACGAGGCTTCAGATGTGACTCTCTGCTTATAGCAGGCTAGGGAAATTTGGGATATGGTGGGTGACAGATGTGAATTTTTATTTATGGAACAAGTATATTGATATCAAGTGTGCTGTAATTGCTATAATTAGAGCATATATGGAGATGTGTATACACATTCTTGGCCTTTATGGATCTTTATTTTACATCTTCCAAGTTATCTAGATGTTAGACTTTAAATGTTTTGTGCTGTCATTTGATATTACTTAACTTTATTTTTATGATTTTCACAGACTTCCTCGAAAAACAGACATGGAAAGGTAAGAAACTGCAATGGAGTTTCCATTCTCAAAAACGTGAATAAATGAGTAAATAACGGCATGCATGTATAAATGTGTAAGTAATAATAATAAAATACTAATACTTAAAAATAATTTAAATAATGAAACAGTATATATATATTTTTTTCAAATAATAGATTTATTTTCATTTATTTATTTGTTTTAAATAATATTGTAGACATATTTATAAAAAATTTCACAATATAAATTAGGTGTTTATAGAGGGTTTACACTTATGTCATGGTTTGGTCAATTACCCGGATGCCATTATGGAGATGTAAACAACAGCATGGATTGCACAGTTAATGTACTACTGGATACGATGTTCTGCTACTTTATGATGTCTAAACCACGTAAAAAATGTGTGGAAGCTGCTAAATCATATAGAGAAGGACTTAGTAAGCAGAAATGAGCACAATATTTTGGCAAACTAAAGTTAATAGGTGGTAAATATATGTACAAGCAGTATTAATTAAGATATTAGCCTAATATTTCAACCTACCTGACTGGAAATGATAAAAACAAACATGAATGTTGTCAAGATTCTTGCCCTGGAAATCCTGGTTCAGTTTGGCCAACCACAAACACCCTTTGCTCCTTAGGCTTTTTGCACTCTTCTCCTTGATTTGTTATAACTTTTGGCAGTCTATAGTACTCCAAATGTTTTTTTCTAGTCTGACCGATTAGTACAGCCCAAAACATGACAATAATTGTTTATTTTCAGCAGCAGTAATCAGCAAAATATGCGAGTTTCAGTTGGTTCAGTGGCATTGTTTACATTCAGTGCCACCAATATGGCCGATTGATGACACGTTGTGAAAACACTAGAAACTACATCAAAGAACCTAAATAGATGCCTTTTTATATTTTAGGATGGAGGTCCTTGGCTTCTAAAAAATCCCTGGGTTACAATATGCTTGCATATGAATGTAACTGATTTATCCCGTCTCTTACAGGAAAATTGAAATTGTTCAGTTTGCCAGTCGGACACGGCAGCTCTTTGTACGTTTGCTTGCTCTTGTGAAATGGGCAAGCAATGCTGGGAAGGTGGAGAAATGTGCGGTATGTGATTTATTTTCTGTCTCCATTCTGATTTATTTTCGTTCTTGTTGATGTAGCACTCATTCTTAGCTCTGGTTGCAGATGATCTCATCATTTCTGGATCAACAAGCATATTTATTTGTCGACACGGCTGATCGACTGGCATCACTGGCCAGAGACGCCTTGGTACATGCACGTTTGCCTAGTTTTGCCATTCCTTTTGCCATTGATGTACTGACCACGGGGTCTTATCCACGTCTACCGACATGTATCAGAGTGAGTAGTCAAACACAGTGTTCAAGAGCTTAAAGTAAATGTTATAAATGTGAAATAGACAGCAATGGTGTAATCATTTTTTTTTTTCAGGACAAAATTATTCCTCCCGACCCTATAACCAAAGCAGAAAAGCAGACCACGCTAAATCAGCTGAATCAAATCTTGCGACACCGATTAGTCACCACTGACTTGCCCCCACAGCTGGCCAACTTAACTGTGGGTAAGTTCTAAGCTCCACACATTTACTGGGAAAGACGTATTTTGCCCCGTAATATGTATGTTTCCAAACTTTTTTTATGCTATATTTTTGTTTAAATTATCTTGCTTCTTTCTATGATATCTTTGCCTATGAAGCCAATGGGCGAGTAAAGTTTCGAGTTGAAGGGGAATTTGAAGCCACACTGACAGTGATGGGGGATGACCCTGACATCCCCTGGAGACTTCTTAAACTAGAGATTCTAGTTGAAGACAAGGAAACTGGAGGTAAGATGTACTCATTGTGTAATAATAAGACTTACACTACCAGTCAAAAGTTTTTGAACATTAAGATTATTGTCTTCTCACCAAGCCTGCATTTATTTGATCTAAAGTACAGCAAAAACAGTACAATTTTAAAATATTTTTACTATTTAAAATAACTGTTTAATATTCTATTGAATATAGTTTAAGATGTAATTTATTCCTGTTATTTCAAAGTTGAATTTTTAGCATCATTACTCCAGTCACATGATCCTTCAGAAAGCATTCTAATATTCTGATTTGCTGCTCCAAAAATGTTGAAAACAGCTGAGTAGATTATTTTCAGGTTTCTTTGATGATTAGAAAGTTCAGAAGAAAAGCATTTATCTGAAATCGAAATCTTTTGTAACATTATAAATGTCTTTATCATCACTTTTGATCCGTTTAAAGCATCCTTGCTAAATAAAAAGTATTCATTTCTATAACCCTCCAGAAAATGTAAATAGTAAAAATGTCAAAATTGTACTGACTTTAAAAAAAAAAAAACATTACAAATCTGTTCAGAAGCTTGTAGTGTAAGAAATAAAATAGCATGAAACAAAAATATTTTTTATAAAATATATATAATTATTTTTATATATAAAATATATATTTTTACATATTTTATTTATATTTTATTTATTTAATTCATATTTTATATTTTATACTCTGCCATTCAAAACTTTTGGGGCAGTAAAAAAATAATTGTTTTTAATCAAAAATGGAGTAAAAACTATAATATTGTGAAATATTACAATTTGAAATATCTTATTTGTATTTTAATGTACTTAAAATGTAATTTATGTCTTTGGAAAATAATTTGGAATTTTTTTTTGGAATTTTGTATGGAATTCTTACTCCAATTCCATGTTACAGCCAGTCACATGATATTTCTGAATTATAATATTATTTCTTGGAACGTAACTTTGAATGAGAGTGTATATTTTTAATTTTTTACTTATAAAAATGCATTAATTGTTATTAATAAATAAATATTTCAGAGTACTAGTAATAAATATTTATATATGGTTTATTTAGATGGACGGGCATTGGTTCACAGCATGCAGGTGAATTATATCCACGAGTTGGTGCAGTCCCGCCTGTTTGGAGATGACAAGCCTCTTCAGGACATGTACACCTGCCTTCGTATCCTTTTAGATCAAGACCAAGATTGGTTTCTGTGTTTTAGTAGCATATTTAATTGGTTGCTCAATTAAAAGCCCACGCTTGGTGTTAAAACAATAGCATTTCTTTAACCAGCCCAGATATTTTTCAATACACTACTAGTCCATTTTGAAACAACTACTCATTTTTATTATCAATATTTTGCAGAATACTTTTGAAATAATAGTCAAGTCAGTAAAACTATGAAATGGAAGTTTTGTTTTGTAGCAAACAATTCAAAAGTTTCCTTAATGAATGGTATCAGACTCATTTTGCCTGTCACTACAGCTGGAGGTGCTGCACTCCCAAACTCTGATGTTGATCAGAGAGCGGTGGGGTGATCTAGTGCAGGTAGAGCGCTATGTCCCTGCCAAGTGCCTCACGTTGTCTGTCTGGAAGTATGTTTCAAAATTTGCTACAGAGATTTAATTTAATTTCTCTTTTTGGTTTTGCATCTCATGATTTTTGCCTTGTAGTCAACAGGTCCTGGGAAGAAAGACTGGCACTGCATCTGTGCACAAGGTCACCATCAGAATTGATGAGACGGATGGATCCAAGCCATTACAGATCTCCCATGAGCCTCCACTCCCTGCCTGTGATTCCAGATTAATGGAAAGAGCCATGAAGGTGAGTATCATTGGTCAATCAATGTATCAGTTTCCATCAAAATATTAAGCAGCACAACTGTCTCAATACTCAATGTTTTATAAGCACAAAATCAGCATATTAGAATGATTTCTGATAGATCATGTGATACTAAAGACTGAAGTAACGGCTTTTCACATAAGTAAAGCTGCTTTCAAAACAATTAAAAAATCTTACCAGCCCCAAAATTTTGAATGGTGTATAATAACATATAATAAGTGAGGATGAAAGCTTAATATGTCTGTTTGTGGTTCTTTCAGATTGATCATCTCTCAGTTGAAAAGCTTTTGATCGATAGTGTACATGCCCGCTCGCATCAGAAACTGCAAGAACTCAAAGCCATCCTAAAAAGTAGCAACCCTAGTGATAATTGTGAGTATTTTAACCCACAAAGTTTTTCACCATGCTTGTGCTGTTGCTACCTTTAAAAAAAAGAAAAGAAAAAAAGATGGAATATACAGTCAAACCAAAATTTATTCAGACACCTTCAACATTTCTCATTATCACAGTTTATTCACTATAGGTCAAGAACTCAGTTAAACTGTGTCAGAACAAATTTATCTTGATAATGTCAGACAACTTTGATGGAAAGGTATGTAATGAATTACAATCAAACCAAAAACCAAAAATGTGACTGTGTACACAACTATTAATACTTTATTGACCAATTACCAAGCAATGCTTAATTTCTTTCAGTCTGTGGTGTAAAAGGTTGCATTAGCAATTAAAGAAAAAACACTTAAGCAAAAAACATGGTCAGGTCAAAGTGTCTGAATAATTTTGGTCCCACATTTAAATTTCACTGGTAGTCTATTGTTAAAAAAAAAAAAAAAAGGTTTTGGGTAAAGTGTGTCATTGTTTACTTTATTTTGCTGTCCTCACTTACATAAATGAACTATAGTGTCTTGCACCCACTAGTAAAAAACACATAAAAAATGATCTGTCTAAAATATTTTTGGTTTGACTAATGATTTGCCTGCTGTTCTTGGTTAATAAGTTGATTTACAATAATTAAGCTTTAAATTATCAGAGGCCGTGTTTTATTGTGTAGGGAAGCAAATCTCAGAGTTACCAATTATATTTCCATGCTGTTATTATTGATATTGTAAATAAAATAATACTGTGTACATTTAAAATAATAAGTTATTTGATATATATTTTAAAATATTCTTTTTTTTTTATTCTTTGACTACAAAACTTCAAAAGTCAAAATCAGGTGTTTATTTTATATGCATTAAAAGATCTTTTTTTTCCCAGCCTTCATAGAGACTGCACTGCCCACACTGGTCATACCAATACTGGAGCCCTGCGGCCGATCTGAGTGCCTCCACATATTTGTCGATTTACATTCAGGAATGTTTCAGCCAATGCTCTACGGAGTCGGTATGTCACAGATCCATTGAATTAGACTTACATCAGATCATTTGAACAAATCAACTTCTTAACCTGCCTTGCTTGTTTCCTTCCAGATCAGTCAGTGTTGGATGAAATTGAGAAGAATATTAACGATGACATGAAGCGCATCGTCACATGGTTACAACAGCTAAAGTAAGCAGTCAAACTACCTTTTCTTTTATTGTCATTTTCCCCCGGTTTCACAGGTAAGGCTTAAGGAAGTTCACTTTCAGAACAAAAATTAACAGATAATTTATTCACCCCCTTGTCATCCAAAATGTCCATTTTCTTTTTTCCGATTTTTTTTTAAAATTTATATACTTTTTAACCTCAAATGCTCGTCTTGTGTAGCTCAGCGTGATCTCTGTGTATTGCAGGTTCTTGACAGTTAGTGTATGTAAAAAAAAAACTCCCACCTCATTTTCTCCTCCATCCTACATTGCTGTTTTACCCCGTTTTTAAAAAAAAAAGCCTTTTGACCCTCTTTGTGTGTTCACTTTGTAAACATTGGGTCGGTACTTCTGCAGTGATGTAGGACGATGTTAAAGTTTGAGGAGAAAAAGAGATGGGAGTTTTTTGACATACACTAACTGTCAAGAACCTGGAATGCACAGAGATCACGCTGAGCTACACAAGACGAGCATTTGAGGTTAAAAAGTGTAATTTTTTTTTAGAAATTAACCAATCGTTTTGCTCGTCTGGGATCGTTTAGAGCCCTCTTAAGCTGCTAAATATATTGACCCAGAATGCACAGAGCTAGACAAGATGAGCATTTGAGGTTAAAAAGTACATTAATTGTAATTTCCTTTAGAAAACAACAGATTGTATCACTAGATAATACCCTTCTTCCTCGGCTGGGATCATTTAGAGCCCTCTGAAGCTGCATTTTGGAAGTTCGTGGGCACCATTGAAGTCCACTATATGAAGAAAAATCCTGAAATGTTGGCCTCAAAAAATATAATTTCTTTATGACTGAAGAAAGAAAGACATGAACATCTTGAGTGACAAGTGGGTGAGTAAATTATCTGTAAATTTTTGTTCTGGAATTGAACTTCTCCTTTAAGGCTCGTACCAGACCTAAATGTAAGTCTGAGCTATTTCAACTGAAAGAAACTTGCACTTTCTAAGGCATGTTGCTAAAAATTACTTAAATGTCCTTATTGAACTATGGTCTAATCCTGGCTTAGTCTAAACCCTGTCTATGAAACCAGGCCTTTATGAATGAAATTTGTCCTCAGGGCCAGCAGCGTACCAAAAAAAGCTCAATAATAATAATCCTAAAAACACACACACAAAAGAAAAGTTCAAGCCTATTCACCTTTTTTTCATCGCAGTAAGCCTATGGGTGAGACTTCTGGTTCATTATCTGCTATAGGGAAATAGTGAGAACTGTTTGTGCTACAAACCAGTGTGTTCATAATTGATACATTAAAATAATATGGTAAGACACACCAATTTGCAATATCAAGCCGCAAAATTAGCTGTAGAGCTAAAAATAGCTGCAGGTGCAAATGAGACCGGAAGCCAGACCGCTAAAATGTAAAAGGAAAAAAAAAAAAAAGGCTGTGCCCTCTCTTACGGGAAGAAAAAGGTGTATAATAATAATAATAACTTAATATAAGTACTAAATCTATACATATAATCTAATAAATAACACCCTAAATCATAGTAATAATGTATGAGTATGAGGTAAACACACTACCTAGGTACACTACACTACACCACAAATTGATGTTTCATGTTGTGACAGTAATGTTGATGTATTATGTTTTTAACAGATTCTGGTTGGGCGAGCAGAGATGTCGACAGTCTGTGAAACATCTTCCCACACTGTGCACAGACACTCTCCACCTATCTAACTTAACCACGCATCCTGTGGGCAACCTGTCAAAACATCGCCTCTTCATCAAACTCACTCGCCTCCCACAATACTATATTGTAAATACTTTCATATTTAATGTATTATCTGACAGATAAAGGCTTTTGTGTAAAGTTTAAACATTTAATTAACTTTCTTCTTTTCTCAGGTGGTCGAGATGTTTGATGTGTCCAGCAATCTGACAGAGCTCCAGTATAAGTACTACTTCCTGTCTGTGAGTCAAATTGAGAATGAGGATGGGATGCCTTCTGCTCAGTTGCTACAGCAGTTTAAGCCCAACCTGGAAGAGCTTGTGCAGGACATTTCATCGGGACGAATGGGTCGTCCTGGGTCCAAGAGGAAGGTGGGATACTTAATGAAATATACTGAACTGAGTGTTTTAACATTATTGATAATTATTGCTGTTCAGCTATTTTATTGTATGTAATGAAGTCTTGTTTTGGTCCAACTCCACAGTTGTCAGGAGAGCAAACTGCCATTGAACCGAAGAAACCCAAGAGGTCAGGAGAGATGTGTGCCTTCAATAAGGAGCTGGCCCACCTGGTGGCCATGTGTGACACCAACATGCCCCTCATCGGATTACGCTGTGAGGTACTGCATATCAATTAGATGGCGAAAGAAGTGTTTTATTTTCTGAAGCTATTCGTTGTATATGTCACATTTTGTGTTTACTGAATGGTCTTTTTTTCTCAAAGTTGTCCAATATGGAGATTCCTCATCAAGGGGTTCAGGTCGAAGGAGACGGCTGTAGCCACGCCATACGTATTCTTAAGTAAGATTTACCTCTGGGTGTTTTTTCAACATCTATGAAGTTAATAAACCAGTGGTTCGACAAAAAATATTTTTATTGAGCATTAGATATTAGAATATGATTATTAGAATTGATTTTTGAAGAATCATGTCTAACTGAGGACTGGAGTAATGGCTGCTGAGAATTCATCTTTGACATCTAAGGGATAACTTGTATTAAAAAATATTAAAATAATTATTTTTAAATTATAAAAAGAAAAATAATATACAAAATATTTCACAATATTTCTATTTTTACTGTTTTCAAAAACATTAAAATTTCTTACCAACCCAAACTTTACTGAGTTTACTAATGGTTACTTTCTCTCTGTGTCAGAATTCCACCTTGTAAAGGAGTAGGTGAAGAAACCAGAAAAGCTCTAGAGCGCTCCCTGCTGGACTGTACATTTAGACTACAAGGCCGGAATAATCGCACATGGGTGGCAGAATTGATTTTCTCCAGTTGTCCACTCAACAGCACAGCCAACAAAGAGCAAGGTAAAACAGTTAATTCTACTCTAACAGCTTTCAGAATTATAAAGTATGTGTCTTTTACAACATTTTCTTTCAATTCCAATTCAGCTTCCACGCGGCATGTCTACCTGACTTATGAGAATCCACTTTCGGAGCCGGTGGGTGGCAGGAAGGTGGTGGAGATGTTCTTGAATGACTGGAACAGCATTAGCCAGCTTTATGAATGTGTGTTGGAGTTCTCACGTGCTTTACCTGGTATGTATCTCTGTTTTTACTTTTTTTTACTAAATCGCATCTCTTCCATTTGAGTTTTTAAAGGAACACTCCACTTTTTTTGGAAATAGGCTCATTCTCCAACTCCCCCCGAGTTAATAAGTTGGGTTTTACCGTTTTGAAATCCATTCAGCCGTTCTCCTGTTCTGGCGATATCACTTTTAGCAAACCTTAGCATAGATCATTGAATCCTATTAGACCAATAGCATCGGGTTCAAAAATGACCAACGATTTTCGATATTTGTCCTATTTAAAATTTGACTCTTCTGTAGTTATATCGTGTACTAAGGCCGGTGGAAATGCAAAGCTGCCAGTTTCTAGGCTGATAAGATTAGGAACTACACTTCCATTCCGGCGTAATAGTCAAGGAAGTTTGCTGCCGTAATATGGCCGAAGCAGGCGGAGTATTATCAGAAATGAGTTCCCAGCTAGTTTAGCATTTGCACATGTGCAGCGTGGTATTACTGCTCCTGCTTCAGCCATATTACGGCAGCAAACTTCCTTGACTATTACGCCGGAATGGGAGTGTAGTTCCTAATCTTATCAGCCTAGAAAATTGAAGCTTTGCATTTCCACCGGTCTTAGTACACGATATAACTACAGAAGAGTCAAGTTTTAAATAGGACAAATATGGAAACTCGTTGGTCATTTTTTTTTTTTTTTTTAATTAATTTTTTCACAAAAATGTACAATAGGCAAAGACATTAACAACTTCCATTAATTTGGATCTTAAGAAAAAAAAAAAAAACTACAATAAGCAAAGTATAGAAAAAAATAAAAATAAAATAAAAATAAATAAATAAATAAATAAATAAAAATAATAATAAAAAGCTCAAATGTCTAAGTTTCAGCATAAAAGTTTTCATTGTACAGAAGTTTTCATCCATGAAATCCAAACAGCATAATATGGGCAATCCCAGGGACCAAATAATTTACAAATGGTTCCCATACTTTGTAGAAATGGTCCGTCTTTGAATGAATTATACAAGTAAGGTATTCCAATGGCAATAGCTCCATTAACACCTTTTGCCAGCCCTTCACTGAGGGGGCTTTATCAGAGGTCCACTGCAAAAGAATGTTTTTCCGTGCTGCAAACGTCATGACATTAAAGAGCCTTCTGTTAGCCAGAGAAGTTACTTTCCTATCAGGCAATCCTAGTAACAATGACACAGGGTTTAAATCTAGATCCAAACTCAAAATCTTTTCCATTTCACGAAGTATGTTACACCAGTAATCTTGTATCAAACGACATGACCATAAACAGTGAGTCAGGGTACCAATTTCGGTCTTACATTTAAGACAAAACGGTGAAAGGGAACTGTTAAAAGCATGTCTGCGATTAGGGGATATATGTATTCTGTGCAGTATCTTCAGTTGAATTGCTCTTGCACGGTTACAGACTGATATTTTTTTTGCACATTCCCAGACTTCCTCCCAAACATCCTCATCAATCAGAATTGATAGTTCCTTTTCCCACTTCTTCCTAGTATTCTGTGAGTCTGTGCCATTCATAGAGCATAAAGTGTTACAGAAGAGGCTAATCGATGTTCTCCCAGTTGTTTGAAAAAGCAATCTTTCAACTGGAGATATTTCAAAGTTGTCTTTTAAAGTTGTGCTCTTTTGAATGAAATGCCTAATTTGTAAAAATCTGAAAAATTCTGATTTTGATAACTCGTATTTATCCTTTATTTGTTGAAATGACATTAAATTATTATCAATAAACAAATCTTGTAGCTTAACAATGCCCTTTTCACGCCAGAGCTTAAAGCCAGTGTCCATCATTCCTGGTTGGAAATCTGGATTATCGTTGGTCATTTTTGAACGTGATGCTATTGGTCTAATAGGATTCAATGATCTATGCTAAGCTATGCTAAAAGTGATATCGCCAGAACAGGAGAACGGCTGAATGGATTTCAAAACGGTAAAACTCAACTTATTAACTCGGGGGGAGTTGGAGAATGAGCCTATTTCCAAAAAAAGTGGAGTGTTCCTTTAAGATAACCTATGATTTGTATTCCTTTGATACCATAGAACATTTTTATTAAATTATTATATTTATTTTGAATTCCATCACAGGAACACATTCTATTTTAAAATACTCTACCAGTCAAACTTTTTAAACAGTAAGATTCATAATGTTTTTCAAAATGTCTCTTCTGCTCACCAAGCCTGCATTTATTTGATCCAAAATGCAGCAAAAGCAGTAATATTGTGAAATATTTTTACTATTTAAAATAACTGCTTTCTATTTGTATATATTTTAAAATTTAATTTATTCCTGTGATTAAAGCAACATTTTCAGTGTCACATGATTCTTCAGAAATCATTGTAAAATGCTGATTTGCTGTTCAAGAATTTCAAGAAAAAAATAATACTATTATTTAGCAAAGAAGGCTTTAAATTGATCAAAAGTGATGTTAAAGACATTTATAATGTTACAAAATATTTATATTTCAGATAAATGCTGTTCTCATGAATTTTTTATTCATCATAGTAACCTAAAGAAATTCTACTCGGCTGTTTTCCACATAATAATACATGTTTTTTGCAAATCTTAGAATATTAGAATGATTTCTGAAGGATCATGTGACTGGAGTAATGATGCTAAAAATTCAGCTTTGAATCACAGGAATAAATTACATTTTAAAATACATTCAAATAGAAAACTGTTATTTTAAATAGTAAAAATATTTCAAAATTATACAGTTTTTGCTGTACTTTGAATCAAATAAATGCAAGCCTGATGAGCAGAAGACACTTCTTTAAAACATAAAAAAATTACAGTCGAAAAACTTTTGACTGGTAGTGTATATTACAATAACATCTTATTTTTCTTAATATTTGACAATATTACTGTTTACAGCGTTTTTATCAAATAAACGCAGATAAGTGACTTTCAGAAACATTAAAAAATCTTACCAACCCCAAACCTTTGCATGTTATTATAAGTATGAGAAAATACTTATGAATGGCTTGAAGAACCTAAATTGCTTGACATTAATAAATAATTCTCGTTTTCCAGAAATGCCCTCCTATTTGAGCCTTTTCTCAGAGATACGGTTATACAATTATCGGAAGCTGGTTCTATGTTACGGCAGCACCAAAGGCAGCTCGGTAAAAACCTTTTCATCTTGTTTAATTGCGTAATCTCTTTATTTGCTGATTTAGTTTAAAACAGACTTGTTTCATTTACTACAAGTTGAATTCCTTTTTTTAGGTGACGATACAGTGGAACTCAGTAACCCAGCGTTACCATCTGGCCTTGGGGACTGTGGGGCCTAATTCAGGCTGCAGCAACTGTCACAACATAATTCTTCACCAACTTCAAGAGATGTTCAACAAGACACCCAATGTAGTACAACTTCTACAGGTATCTAGAGCCTTGACACTAGAAAACATCTAAAATAAACTAAAATTCAAGCATTCAGTGGTCGATGAACTGTTTTGTAGTTTTATTTTTTGTATTCATATTCACCATATTGTTTATTTTAGGGCTGTCACTGATGATTATTTTGGTGTTCAAGTAATCGGTCGATTATTCTGACTACTAATCAAGTAATCAGATAATTTTTTGAGGGAATAAAAATTGACCTCGATAGACTTTAAATGCTTTATTATTTTTTAAATGGTTTAAATATTTCATGCAGACTTGGTGTAATATTGCCTTTAATGGATTCTTGTGTATGGAATGTGCCAGTTCCAGTATTTTGCTGGTTGATCCACACGGACCAAATGTAATCGAGGATTTTTTTTTTTTTTAAATCGAGTACTCTAATTTAATCAGGGAATCGTGACAGCCATAGTATATTTACATTAAACATACTGTCAATATGTTTTTTAAAACATACAATTGTTAACTGACCAGTTTGAAGTGGATGTTGGCAATATATTGCTATTCATTAGTAGCTGCTAGAAGTAGGGATGCACCGATCATGATTTTTCATGGCCGATTCCGATACCGTTTTTTTACAAGCAAGCTGGCCGATTCCGATACCGATTTCCGATTTTTTCAAAAACAAGAAGTTATGCAAGTAAACAACATAAACAACATGTTTATTTAGTATTTAACAGGCCAATCTGGCTTTGGCTATTGAATCAATAGCATCTGACATCTGAAATTAAATAAAAAATAAAAAATATGAAAGTAAATACAGTTTAATAAGTAAAACATGCTTTTAGTAAAGTAAAACAGCAAGCCAACAGGTATTTTAATGTAAAATAATAATAATCATTCTTAACAGAACAGACTTTTATTTTTGGCTTTTCAAAAGTAAAGTAATGCTTTTTACAAAAATAAGCATCTCAGCTTTGTCACAAGTGAGTTTCTTTTTTCATCTGTCACGTGAGAAGCTGAGCTGAACAAACGTACGCTGTCTGCGCTTGTGCAGGGCGAGGACAGGTACGCTTGCGCAACTTCAGCGAGCACAGAAAAGCGGCTGTCCTTTGCAGACATTGCAGATTGCAATCTTCACGTCCTGCTCACAGATTTCGAAAAACCGCCACACAAGTGACATGTTTCTGAATGAATCGAATGCCGCGGCCCGCGTACACACTTCCGGAAAAAAACCGGCCGGGATAAAAACGAAAACCGGCCGGTTGCCGATCACGCGTTAGATGCAAAAACCGGCCGGTTTCGATTTATGGCCGGTCAACCGGTGCATCCCTAGCTAGAAGTATTCTCACATACTTTTCTGTTCTCAGGTCCTCTCAGACACTCAAGCTCCTCTAAATGCCATCAACAAGCTACCCACAGTGCCTATGCTGGGCCTCACCCAAAGGACCAATACAGCGTACCAGTGCTTCTCCATCCTGCCTCAGTCACCCACTCACATCCGTCTGGCCTTCCGCAACATGTACTGCATAGACATCTACTGCCGTAGCAGAGGTGTGGTGGCCATCCGCGACGGGGCCTATAGTCTTTTTGACAACACCAAGATAGTTGAAGGTTTCTACCCTGCCCCTGGACTGAAGGTGGGTTGAAGCAAATATATTAAAAGGATAGTTCACCCAAAAATGAAAATTCTGTCATTAGTTAATCACCCTCATGTCGTTCTAATCACCCTCGTGTTGTTGGAAATTAATGACAGAATTTTCATTTTTGGGTGAATTATACCTTTAAATATTAAACATGTTAATTACATAGTCACCCAAAAATGAAATTTCTGTCATCATTTACTTACTCTCATGTTGTTTCAAACTTGTATTGTACTTGATTTTCTTTCTTCTGTTATGGTATTATGAAGAATTTTGGTTTTGATTCTCATTGATTCCATATATTTTTTTAATTAAAAATGAAAGTCAATGGGAACCAGAACTGTTTGAAACAACAAATGATGACAGAAATTAATTTTTAGTTTTTTTTGTTTGTTTGGAATGTCTCTTTAAATGCTGCAGTAGAGGTGTGCATGTGCATAATTGTCACCACTTCCCATCATTTTTCCACAGACGTTCTTGAACATGTTTGTGGATAGCAACCAAGATGCCCGCAGACGCTCGGTCAATGAGGACGACAACCCTCCCTCCCCAATAAGCATGGAAGACACCTTCATGCCCCACACCCAGACACAGCCTCCAGGCAGAGGGGTATATCCACCCCTCACATCGCCCCCGAACCCATACCACGTGCCTCCCTCACCGTCCATGATAACAACACAGTCTCCAGGTATATAAATATGTGTCTCTATCATGTCAAATACTGTAATTTTGCTGCCTGTGCTGTCCTAGTCATCCCACCATGGAGTCAGGGAAACAAAAAGAGAGGCAACATTTTCTCATTGGTGTCCCACTCATTGCACTCAAGCGTCCCACCAGGTCTTCTTGTCTGTTGGTATGCATGCTTTTATCGGTCAGTCTGTGTTTGACGACACCATCACCGTGCAACCTCATGAAGAAGCATGCCCACAGTCATACACCTGTGTTGCCATCTCCATTTGGGGTCTGCAGCTCCTGTCCCGCTTTAGATGCAGCGTGTGTGAACAGCAGAGACAAGCTCTTGTCAGATGTTGATGAGGCCACTGATTGGTTAATTGTGTGCAGGGAACATCCACGCAGCAAATTCCCCTAGCGGAGCTCTGCGGGCCCCTTCTCCTTTTGGTCCCACTCCTTCTCCCTCTTCTCTTGGCATTTCAATGGGGCAGACTTCCAACTTTGCTAGCCCACATGGTAAGTGCATGGGAGTTCTGGATCCAGGGCTTTGTTGATTGGTTTTCCTTTGTTCCTCTGTGGTCCAGAGCTTTTGCACATGGAAGATGTAGGCAACTTAATTGAGCACTTGCTTGATTCTTCTTGTATTATTTCTTGAATCTTGATTCTTTCTGTTTCTTTGACTGGTGGGACTGGGAAGACAAAACAATCTATGTCTGAATCATATGCATGATTATATGCAAGAAAAACATTCAAAGTAAAAATTTAATTTTATCCTGATTTTTAATTTTATTTTATTCAACTTCCATTCACAATTTTGGGTTCTGTAAGAAGTCACTTATGCTCACCAAGGCTGCATTTATTTGGTAAAAAATATAGTAATATTGTAAAATATTATTACAATTAAAATAACTGTTTGCTATTTTAATGTTTTCAAGATGGCATTTATTTCTGTGGTGGTATAGCTGAATTAGCTGCAGCCATTACTTCAGTCTTCAGTGTCACGTGATCCTTCAGAAATCATGCTGATTTATTCTTCAAGAAAGAAAATTGAAACCATGATACACCTTTTTTTAGGATTCTCTGATGAAAGAAGTTCAATGTTAGTTGGACATATTTTCATAACATACATAAATGTCTTTAAAATGATTCATTTCTTTAAAAAAAAACTTACTGAACCCCAAACTTTTGAATGATAGTGTATTTTTGTGCAGTATTGTCAGTTATGTCACACAAGTCACTATATGTCATGATTTAGTAAATTTTGATGCTTCAAAATATCATAATTGGTCTGCAGTTGAAATCATGTGAAAGTTAACCAGCTGCATCGGTATCAGTCTCTTTTGCCTTTTTTTAATCACAAAATCATAATTGTTCGGTACTTAAAGGAGAAGTTCACTTGCGGAATGAAAATTTCCTGATAATTTGCTTACCCCCATGTCTTTCTTTATTCAGTTGAAAAAAAACTAAGGTTTTTGAGGAACACAATTGTGGGAGCAGTTTGAAGCTCCAAAATGCTGTTTCAATGCAGCTTCAAAAGGCTCTACACGATCTCAGTCGAGGAATAAGGGGTCTTATCTAGCAAAAAAATCAGTCAGTTTATACGAAAAATACTAATTTATATGCTTTTTTAAAACCACAGATGAACCTCGTGCGTGTGATTTAGGCAGAAGTACCGACCCAGTGTTTACAAAGTGAACGTGCAAAGAAAGTTGGGGGAGAAAAAGAGATCCTATCCTACCTTTTTTAACTGAAGTACACAGACAAAGAACAGGACAAAGAAGTTAGTACAAGACGTGCATTTGTGGTTTAAAAGTATAGAATTTTTTGTTTTTTTAAGAAAATTACATCGTTTCACTAGATAAGACCCTTACTCCTCAGTTGGGAAGGTGTAGTGCGCTTTGAAGCTGCATTGAAACTGCAATTTGGACCTTGAACCCCTTGACCACCTTTGAAGTCCACTACATGGAGAAAAATGGAATGTTTTCATTCAGAAACTTAATTTCTTTTCGACTGAAGAAAGAAAAGCATGAACATCTTGCATGACATGGGCGTGAGTAAATTATCAGGACTTTTTTTTATTTTGGAAGTGAACTTTTCTTTAATAGAAACAGCTCTGACCTGGCAGTAGGGGTGTGTGTTTTAGGAGGTTGTGTTGAGTACTGTTACTGCCATAGACTAAAAACAGTGTACGTTGTTGGAAACCGACACACGACTCTCCACGAGATGGTGAGTTCAAATGTCTTTCATTTGTGTTGCAGGAACTCTTGACCCAAGTTCACCATACACGATGGTGTCCGCCAGCCCAAGGGTTGGACCCTGGCCAGGTTCTCCGCAGGTCTCTGGACCTTCTCCTGGGGCACGAATACCTGGCATGTCACCAGGCAACCCTTCTTTGCACTCTCCTATTCAAGACCCATCCCACTCCCCTCGAGCTGGTACCAGTAAGTCCAGAGAGTATCTTAAGACAGATATGAACTTTTTTTTTTTTTAATATGATCCTTCAGAAATTATTCTAATATACTGATTCGGTGCTCAAGAAATGTTTATCTCTTATCATATTGAAAGCAGTTGTGCTGCTTAATATGTTTATCTTTTGTAGTCTTTTGTAAGATGTCAATGTCACTTTTGATCAATTTATTGTGTCCTTGCTTTAAAAAAAAACTACAAATCAAGACTTTCAGCAATAAGCATTAGTTGAGTTTGTTCAATCAATCAGTCACTGTGTATGTTTGTGTATGTGTATAGGTTCACAGGCAATGCCCCCACCCCGTAAACTGCCGCAGCGGTCCTGGGCTGCTTCTATTCCCACCATCCTCACCCACAGCAAACTGCATGTGCTGCTTCTGCCTTCACCCATGCCATGCCCAGTGCCAGGGCTGGCGGGCAGCTACCTGTGCTCACCTCTGGAGCGCTTCCTGGGCTCTGTCATCATGAGGCGGCACCTACAGAGAATCATACAGTTAGAACCCAATGTGAGTCAGAAACATGTTATAACCTGCCAGAGTCATGTGATTATGCTTATAAACCTTATAAACTGTATTTGCTTCACTCATAATTACCTTCTCTTCACAGCTCACTATTGTGAACTCCAACGAACCAGGTGTCATCATGTTTAAGACAGAAGTGCTTAAATGTAGAGTTGCTCTCAACCCCAAAACCTACCAGACTCTGCAGCTGAAAGTCACACCAGAAAACACTGGACCCTGGTCGCAGGAGGAGCTCCAGGTCTTGGAGAAGTTCTTTGAGACCAGGGTAAGAAATTAAGTCATTGTGTCAACTCACTAACTATCATGAAGCTCAGGATTCCTCTTATTCAGATTTTGTTTTGGAAGGTATCAGCGGAGAGAATTGTGATGTGTTTGTTTAATGAAATGAAAATTACACCATGATTCACTCACCCTCAAGCCATCCTAGGTGACTTTATTCTTTCAGACAAATAAAATCAGAGATATATAAAAAAATGTCCTGGCTCCTCCAAGCTTTATAATGGCAGTGAATAGCTTTTGAGATTTTGAAGTCCAATAAAGTGTGTCCATGCATCATAAAAATTACTCCACTCTGCTCCGGGGGGTTAATAAAGGCCTTCTGAAGCGAATTCATGCAATTACGGTTTATAAAGTTTTAAATATAGATATTTTTCTTGCACAAACGCATTGATTCACTTCAGGAGAGCCAGGACATTTTTTTTAATATAAATGTTTATTTACCTATAATTCTGTTTGTCCGGAAGAAGAAAGTCATATACATCTAGGATGGCTTGAGGGTGAGTAAATCTTCATGTTTGGGTGAACAATTCCTTAAATGTCATGAATTGGGACTACTGCTTAAAACTAGGTTGAAAACACTTAATTTGGCTATTTTGTTTGTTGCAATTAGCTGCACTTTTTTGGCAATACCATCAAGCCCATGTATTCTGCAGTCCTGCAAATGCAAGTCATTCTCTTTCACTTTCACCATAGGTTGCAGGACCACCCTTTAAATACAACACACTAAATGCCTTCACAAAGCTGTTGGGAGCTCCAACCAATATACTCAGAGACTGTGTTCGCATCATGAAACTGGAGTTGGTAAGTTTCTTCATGTTTATGTCTATTTTTCAAAAGTTTGGTTAATTAGGTTTTTTAACACTTTTCAGTAAGGAAACATTAATATGCTCAAAAGGGACAGTAAAGACAAATAAATGCCTTTTTTTAGACTTCAAAAATATTAATTCTAAATATCCTGGAAAAATGTATAATTTAAAGGAATAATTCACCCTAAAATGACAATTCTGTCATTAATTACTGACCCTCATGTTGTTTCAAACCTGTAAGACCTTCGTTCGTCTTGGGAACACAGAGCTCATTAGCATTTAAAGCAACATCCACAAAAACAAGTTGATTTTTGCAGAGCTGATTTTGACAAAGTAAAAAGGGTGTTTTTTACACTACCATTGAGAAATTTTAACCAAAGCATGTTATAGACTTTTCATTAAGACCCTAAAGAATCATATCAACTTGTGGAAAATGGGCATCCGATGACCCCTTCAAGATATTTTTGATGAAATCCGAGGGCTTTCTGACCCTGCATAGACAGTAATGCAGTGTTAGCAAGGACATTGTTAAAATAGTCCATATAACATCAGTGGTTCAACCTAAATTTTAGAAAGCTATGAGAAAACTTAAAGAAAACAAAAATAACATCTTTATTTAACTGTTTCTTCTCTTCTGTGTGAGTCTTCAACGCATATTCATGAGAGAACCAAGACCATGTGCATCAATAATCAATAAAGTTGTTATTTTTGTTTTCTTTGCGCACAAAAAGTATTCTCGTAGCTTCATAATATTACGGTTGAACCACAGATGCCGCATGGACTATTTTAACAATGTCCTTACTACCTTTCTGGGCCTTAAACATGGTGATTGCATTGCTGTCTGCAGGGTCAGAAAGCTCTGTTTTCATTTTTGGGTAATTTGTCTTTTTAATAGGGCTGCACGATAAATCGAAATGAAATCGCAATCATGATTAATCGGAAGCTGTGATTGTCATGCGTATCTTTTAGTGAAGCACGGTGACCTGTGATTTCCATTTCTATGTGATCTGTGATCAGCAGTAAATCTTCATCCAAAGGCCAGAGGGCGCTCTGTCTCTCGGAAACGCCAAAAACACCTGAAGGAGAAATCTAGAAAACACCTATTGCTGCAGCTGAATAAAGCTAAATAAAGATTTAACTGCTTTCATTGATTCAACGTGACTAATGAACACAGGACTACGACAATACTGGTCCTTCTCAAAAAATTAGCATATTGTGATAAAGTTCATTATTTTCTGTAATGTACTGATAAACATTAGACTTTCATATATTTTAGATTCATTACAACACAACTGAAGTAGTTCAATCCTTTTATTGTTTTAAAGGGATAGTTCGAGCATTTAAGACATGAAGTTGTATGCAATCCTTATCAGCACTATAGTGTATACACACTGACCCACACTGCGTTCACCTCCCTGGTCAGAGTTCTGGCCGCTGGAAGTTTTTCAAGAAAGTAGTCACGGTTAGTTTCCGGGGCCTCAAAACTGTGCGTTTTTACGTGAAAAAAATATATGCGTTTCAAAGCTTGATTAATTTACATCACAAAAAACACTCCTGACAAAAATCGTACCTCAGTTTTAATCGGCACTATATTCTTTCCGTTTCCATCAATCCGCGCTGCTGTCAGTTCGCACGTTCCGATCAGCTGTTGATAGCGCGACTCACTGACAACATGTCTGACTACGAAACTTCTGATGATGAAACCAATTTTAGCACAATGTCAGACGGAACAGACGATATATATATTTTTATATTAGACCTCGTTTCACGTGATTTCCACAGGAGTCTAAACATCAGATTGTTTACTGTACAGTTTAGACATGGGATCTCCAGTCCTCGTGAGCTACTGTCTTGCTGGTTTTAGTTTTTCTCTGATGCAACACACCTGACTCAAATCAACGGGTAATTAGCAGGCTTGTACAGAATGTCTCATTTGAGAAAGGTGTCCTGTCATAGGAAAACATCGAGCTGCAGGAATGTAGCTCACGATGACCGGAGTTGGAGATACCTGGTTTAGACCTACCTGTATGTGACTTCAAGCACACTTATAAACACGATGATACCGACACACGTTCCGCATAGTTACAGACAATAACAAATATAGCAAAGCATCATATTTTGTGGTGTTATAAAGATTCAATTAAATTCATTAGTTATGACATTTGCCGATTTTCTCACCACATAGACAGTCGATTATTGTCGATGCTATCACTGCCCCGGTTAGAATATTCTCAGTGTAACGTTAGCCTAAAAACCGACGTTAGCTTCAAAATAAACCTGTCGTATGCGACATAAAGTTAGTAAATAGAGCTTACCCGTGGTACTGGTACAGCAGAACTCTTTAAAATCCGTTTTTTGATTTTTCCTCCTTGGTTGGGGATGTAATCGTCTTCGCTGAAGTGAGCACTGCACACACGAAAATCCTTGATACTGGATATTTTAGCTCCCGCAGAGTAGCCGATGGCAACCAGCCAAAGCTGTCTCATAACTATATAAGAAACAGGAAAACGATGCAATCTGAACGGCGATCCCTGCACATTCTTGTGGTCACAACCTTGGAATTTACAAGTTCGCACCGTTGTTCATTTTCTACTTTTTACGTCGTCATTCGAGTGTGTAATGGAACAGCTGATCGGAACGTGCGAACTGACAGCAGCGCGGATTGATGGAAACGGAAAGAATATAGTGCCGATTAAAACTGAGGTATGATTTTTGTCAGGAGTGTTTTTTGTGATGTAAATTAATCAAGCTTTGAAACGCATATATTTTTTTCACGTAAAAACGCACAGTTTTGTGGCCCCGGAAACTAACCGTGACTACTTTCTTGAAAAACTTCAAGCGGCCAGAACTCTGACCAGGGAGGTGAACGCAGTGTGGGTCAGTGTGTATACACTATAGTGCTGATAAGGATTGAATACAACTTCATGTCTTAAATGCTCGAACTATCCCTTTAATATTGATGATTTTGGCATACAGCTCATGAAAACCCAAAATTCCTATCTCAAAAAATTAGCATATTTCATCCAACCAATAAAAGAAAAGTGTTTTTAAAACAAAAAAAGTCAACCTTCAAATAATTATGTTCAGTTATGCACTCAATACTTGGTCGGGAATCCTTTTGCAGAAATGACTGCTTCAATGCGGCGTGGCATGGAGGCAATCAGCCTGTGGCACTGCTGAGGTGTTATGGAGGCCCAGGATGCTTCGATAGCGGCCTTAAGCTCATCCAGAGTGTTGGGTCTTGCGTCTCTCAACTTTCTCTTCACAATATCCCACAAATTCTCTATGGGGTTCAGGTCAGGAGAGTTGGCAGGCCAATTGAGCACAGTAATACCATGGTCAGTAAACCATTTACCAGTGGTTTTGGCACTGTGAGCAGGTGCCAGGTCGTGCTGAAAAATGAAATCTTCATCTCCATAAAGCTTTTCAGCAGATGGAAGCATGAAGTGCTCCAAAATCTCCTGATAGCTAGCTGCATTGACCCTGCCCTTGATAAAACACAGTGGACCAACACCAGCAGCTGACATGGCACCCCAGACCATCACTGACTGTGGGTACTTGACACTGGACTTCAGGCATTTTGGCATTTCCCTCTCCCCAGTCTTCCTCCAGACTCTGGCACCTTGATTTCCGAATGACATGCAAAATTTGCTTTCATCTGAAAAAAGTACTTTGGACCACTGAGCAACAGTCCAGTGCTGCTTCTCTGTAGCCCAGGTCAGGCGCTTCTGCCGCTGTTTCTGGTTCAAAAGTGGCTTGACCTGGGGATGTTTCAACTCCAGACTCAGTCCACTGCTTCCGCAGGTCCCCCAAGGTCTGGAATCGGTCCTTCTCCACAATCTTCCTCAGGGTCCGGTCACCTCTTCTCGTTGTGCAGCGTTTTCTGCCACACTTTTTCCTTCCCACAGACTTCCCACTGAGGTGCCTTGATACAGCACTCTGGGAACAGCCTATTCGTTCAGAAATATCTTTCTGTGTCTTACCCTCTTGCTTGAGGGTGTCAATGATGGCCTTCTGGTCGGCAGTCAGGTCGGCAGTCAGGTCGGCAGTCTTACCCATGATCGCGGTTTTGAGTAATGAACCAGGCTGGGAGTTTTTAAAAGCCTCAGGAATCTTTTGCAGGTGTTTAGAGTTAATTAGTTGATTCAGATGATTAGGTTAATAGCTCGTTTTGAGAACCTTTTCATGATATGCTAATTTTTTGAGGTTTTCATGAGCTGTATGCCAAAATCATCAATATTAAAACAATAAAAGGCTTGAACTACTTCAGTTATGTTGTAATGAATCTAAAATATATGAAAGTCTAATGTTTATCAGTACATTACAGAAAATAATGAACTTTATCACAATATGCTAATTTTTTTGAGAAGGACCAGTATATTGTTTACTGAAGTTCGTATTATTATAATTTTCATTATAAAAAAGTATATTTATACTGCAATGCCTTCATCACTGCTTAGAATACTATTATTATGTTAGTTATTATGTGTAAGAAGCCACATAATTTCACAGAAGGATTAATTTCAAATACTCAACTGATGTTATGAAGTAAGTTTGGAGGAAAAATATTATTTACGGTGGTATTTTCACGTGCTTTGATATGTAGCACCATTTTTTTACACAGCGCCATAGTTCACTGAGAAGCTACGCAAACAGCTCACATTATCACAAACGATTTCTTTTCGATTGCATAATCGTGTGATTAAATTTCAATTTTGAACGCGATTAGGTGTATCTTCTAAGAAGTGAACTACGGCTCTGTGTACTACATGCTGCACCATCTCAAAACAGGTGCTGGAGATTTACGGCTAATCACAGAACTGGCTTTATTGACAAAATGTGATTAATCGTGCAGCCCTACCCTTTAAGCACCAAATCAGCAAAATATAATGATTTCTAATGGATCATGTTAGTCAGAAGACTTGAACCAATGGCTCCTTAAAAATGTAAAGCATTAGGCAAACGGGTATTTAAATGTTAAAAACATTTCAAAATATTACTGTTTTTACCTTGGTGAGCATAAGAGACCTCTTTCCAAAACATGAAAAAACTTCCTGTACTTTTGAGCGATATTCTACTGTTGGAAACTCACTGGACCATTGTTTTTCTTCCAGTTCCCAGACCAAGCGGCTCAGCTAAATTGGAATGTGCAGTTCTGTCTGACCATCCCACCCAGTGCTCCTCCCATTGCCCCACCAGGAACCATTGCTGTGGTGCTTAAGACCAAGATGCTCTTCTTTGTAAGTGCTTCAGTCACTTTTCTGGTTTGTAAGGTTTTCACTATACAACCAAAATTTGATCTTGCCCTATGTGACCACGTTTTGAATTCTGGCTCATGTAGGGCCGTTATACATCCAGCAACTTGTGTTTGGTCTGAGGTTTGTTCACTATGGATTCCTAACGAGTGTTAACTTGATGTGATGCTCTTCTACAGCTCCAGCTGACCCAGAGGCTACCGGTACCCCAGGAGCCCATCAGCATCATAGTGCCTATTGTATACGACATGGCTACTGGACTGACCCAACAGGCTGATATCCCACGCCAACACAGCTCCTCAGGAGCCGCGGCACTGATGGTCAGCTCTATCCTCAGGAGGTTCAATGAGCACCATCCACCACGACAAGGTTCGTATCAGTTTTGTTTAATATGCATTTTTACATTTTTACATTTCAATATTAATGCTATGAATGCTTTTCTTACAGGAGAGTGCACAATATTTGCAGCGGTTCATGAGCTCATGGCTAATCTCACGCTGAACCCTGGTGGACGGCCATAACTTGGTGTCTCTTAGGAAAATCCTCCAAATTGATCAGTAAATAAACTCAGCCCTAACTCAAGGGAAATTCAGGTTTTCCGCTGCAGCCAATGGACTCTTCTGCTGGTGTATCATATTGTCATAAAAGGGAGCAGAAATCTGGAAGTTTTTTATTGTATTATGAAGCATGTAAATTAATAATTGTGACAAAAGCAGGGCTTCTTTTTTTTTTAAATAGCTTGGCAAAGTACTGCTGACGGATTTATTATTTTTTTCAGATGCACTTCTTAAGGAAATGATTGTGATAGAAAAAATGTTTAACTACAGCTGTATTTTTTTTATTTGAAACTTTGCAGAAAAATTCTTGTCTTTTTTGTAATACAAGATATCAGTACTGTGTAAGTATTGATATTTTCTTTATCAGCACACTATTTAAATGTTTTTTTCGACTGCATTATTTTGATTTCTTAGTATACCTGTCACTTTAAATATGCGTGACAAACCTTCTAAATAAGCAGTGTTTTATTGTATTTCATTGAAATCATGAAAAAGGTCTACGATTTTTTTTTTGTCTGTGTTTATTACTATTTAATAAACATTGGAAATAGCTCCATCCTTTTAATAATAATTCCTTGTTTGTTTGATGAAGTGAAAGTAAATATATTTAGAGAACAAAATGAAAACAGTTATCCTCCTCTGTGTCTGGCATTTAAAGACTAATTATTGTATATGATAAGATTCAAGATAATAATTTGTCATGTACAGTTATGTAGTGAGTATATGTGACCCTGGAGTACAAAACCAGTCATAAGTAGCATGGGTATATTTGTACCAATAGCCAAAAATATATTGTATGGGTCAAAATGATCGATTTTTCTTTTATGCCAAAATCATTAGGATATTAAGTAAAGATCATGTTCCATAAAGATATTTTGTATTTTAATTTAACAATTTTTATTTTTAATTAATAATTTTTTATTAGTAATAATATGCATTGAAAAGAACTTTATTTGGACATCTTTAAAGGCGATTTTCTCAGTATTTTTCTTCTTTTTTTTTCTCCCCAGATTTTCAAATAGTTATATCTCTGCTAAATATTGTCCTATTTTAACAGGGCAATATTATACATGATCCTATCATACATCAATGGAAAGCTTATTTATTCAGCTTTCAGATTATGGAAAAATGTAATCTCAGTTTAAAAAAAAAATTACCCTTATGACTGGTTTTGTGGTCCAGGGTCACATATAACCAGCAGTGAAATGTAAATCAGGTCCGCTTGTTAGACTGTTCAATTATTTATGAATCATATAACAAAAAATGAATAACATGGATAAATTAAACCAAGATAAAATATAAATTAGTAAGTCTATACAGGTGCTTTTTTAGAACAAAATAAAAAAATTATGGAATTATTTTTAAAACGCATTTAAAATTGCATTATATATATATATATATATATATATCTGCTCAAAGTTTTGGGATCAGTAAGGTTTTTAATGTTTTTTAAAGACGTTTCTGATGCTCATCAGGGCTGCATTTATTTGAAAAAAAAAAAAACAGAAAAAATTACATATTGTGAAATATTATTTTAATTGAAATTTTTTATTTAATTTTCTATGTGAATATATTTTAAATTGTAATTTATTCCTAAATTTGTATTCTTTCTTTTTTTTGAAAGAAATAATACTTTTATTCACCAAGGATGTGCTAATATGTAATAACAGTGTATTTATATGATTATAATGGTCAAATACACAAAGGTCCACCTACTAGGTGGCGAATTTTAGAACCTAATAACTAATTCTTATGTAACGAATGCATCATTTTCAAGGAACGATTAAGTCGATTAAATTCTAAATTAAGAATATCGCCTGACACACAACTGCATTTCACCTCAGTTACACTCATCTAAACGACTGTGATTGGCCCATCCTCATCAGCGCAGAGAAAAGTAACTAAAGCCTCGTGTCAATTCTGTATGCGCTGCTTCAAAATGTGTAAACCTACCTAAATAATATATCTATGAAACATTAAAAACAAATTAATTTAAAATACGCAATGTTTAAGTTTAAATGAAAAGAAGCTATTTGACTCATCGTAACTGACCGATTAAATACAACGCCCGGTCCACGTAGCTCCGCCCATTTAGACACTTGTGTCATAAAAATGTCTATTCTACTCACTGTATTCCATTTCTATGGCAGGTAGCTCAATGCAGATTCCGTGGTTTCTCGTCGTTTACCAGATTTGACCACGCCTTTTATTTACATCTCATGCCGCTGTGTGAATGAACACCATGGAGAGAAGGACCACTGAAAAACCCCTTTGCAATGAGAGTGGCAAACGCCATTAATGGATGAGTAACCCATTAAATACATTATTAATCATATGAATCGGTGTTATTACGGTGACAATGGCAGCTGTGAGTCTTACGGATCCGCTTTGCAAACCGTCTTCTTACAGTCCACAGTTCAAAGGTAATGTCTTCATCTTTAATCTCTTCAATAATAGTTGTATTTCTATGCAATCATCATCTGACTGAATATGAATACGTTTTATTTCTCGATTATTTAATATTTGCAGTCGAGCTGTGTGTGAGGAAACCCTTAATGCCCATCCACCTGAGCTGTGAGCAGGTGGCACTGGAGATGCTGTGTCTCTGCAACCAATTGGACCTATTGATCAGAGCTCAGGTCCATCAGGTTAGACACGCACTGATGCTGAGATCTTTAAGCAAAGAAAGAAAAAATATACTTCTGTGTTGTCTCATTCAAGTATCTAATCTGAGTTAGCATTTTCAGGACCAGCTTAAAGAGGACACAAGTCCTGAAGAGTCTGAGGGTTTTCAAAAACAAGGTAAGCTTAGGACTAATTGTACTGGAAATCATAATTGGTAATTGTTATTAAATATAAGCACAAACTCTGAATGTGGTTATGTTTATAGGAGCTGAGATAATATATCAGATGAACCAGTGCCTTGAACATCTCAGTGACCCAGTGCTTCAGCTTGAGGTAACTAATCACCAAATTAACCATTTCTCCTTAAAGGAACACTCCACTTTTTTGGAAATAGACTTATTCTCCAACTCTCCCCTGAGTTAATAAGTTGAGTTTTACCATTTTGAAATCCATTCAGCCGTTCTCTTGTTCTGGCGATATCACTTTTAGCATAGCTTAGCATAGATCATTGAATCCTATTAGACCAATAGCATCATGTTCAAAAATGATTTGGAACTACACTCCCATTCCGGCGTAATAGTCAAGGAAGTTTGCTGCAAATATGGACGCAGCAGCGTGATATTATGGAATGGGAGTGTAGTTCCTAATCTTATCAGCCTAGAAAATCGCATCTTTACATTTTCCGCCGGTCTAAGTACACGATATAACTGCAGAAGAGTCAAGTTTTAAAAAGGACAAATATCGAAACTCATTGGTCATTTTTAAACATGATGCTATTGGTCTAATAGGATTTAATGATCTATGCTAAGCTATGCTAAAAGTGATATCGCCAGAACACGAGAATGGCTGAATGGATTTAAAAATGGTACAAATCAACTTATTAACCCTCTAATGGCATGAATTATTATTTTAGGATGAAAAAAAATATTTGACCCTATTTTTTGGGAGCTTGGGAGTCCCTGATAATACATAAATCATAAAATGTGCGCCCCCCAACCCCCCCCACCAGATTTTGGTTTGTTGCCTCAGGGCAACAATATGCCATTAGGGTACTAAAACACCAAGGTTTTCTGAATTATATAATTAATGAAATGAGGAATAAACAAGAATGAAAAACATTAGAAAAAAGTTTTATTTTAACAACAACAATGTCAACAAGTTTTATTTAAACAAACACCATCCATAAATGGTGATATATGTAGACAACTGTACCCATGAACTGCTCCTCCCTGCTGAAAAAAACAGCATATGCTGGTTAGGTAGGTTTTGGTGCTGGGATGCTGGTTTTAGCTGGTTTATGCTGGTCCTTTGCTGGTTTATGCTGGTCCTTTGCTGGTTTATGCTGGTCCCTTGCTGGTTTATGCTGGCCATTTGCTGGTTTATGCTGGTCCCTTGCTGGTTTATGTTGGCCATTTGCTGGTTTATGCTGGTCCTTTAGCTGGTTTATGCTGGCCCTTTGCTGGTTTATGCTGGTCCCTTGCTGGTTTATGCTGGTCCTTTAGCTGGTTTATGCTGGTCCTTTGCTGGTTTATGTTGGCCTTTTGCTGGTTTATGCTGGTCCTTTGCTGGTTTATGCTGGTCCCTGACCAGCAACATGACCAGCATAAACCAGCAAAGGACCAGCATAAACCAGCTAAGGACCAGCATAAACCAGCAAAGGACCAGCATAAACCAGCAAAGGGCCAGCATAAACCAGTATAAAGCTCACTGTCCTAACTGTCGGAAAGAATGAGCCTAACTGCTCGATCTTGGTCTTTACATCCATAAAATGTTTGTACATCCATTTCCTGTGAGTAATATTATACAGTAGTGCAAAATAAATAAATTTGGTGATAACTATGCATCCCTGCACATTTTGATCCATAAGCATGTTATTGTTTAAACAAAAGTGGTCTAACTGCATACTGTTGCCCTGAGGCAACAAAAGAAAAACTACAATTTTAGTATATAAATAAAGACAAAAAATGTTTTTACTCAATCAAATATGATTTTTCACATATTCATGCACATCACAGATATTTTTAAAACAAACATATTTAAATTTAAACATGTTAAGAGGTGAAGTTTATCTTCCCTTCTGCTAGCAGTGTGCTCAAGCCACCTATGGTCACAAAAAGGACTGTTCTACCCCAGGAAGAAAGGTCAAACCCACACCCACCTCAAATTTCATTGGTCACAAACTTGTCATCAGACTTTTAATGTGATATTTTATTTAAAAAATTTAAAGGGGTGTTGTGAGTGCCAAAAAAAGTGGTTTGTTGCCTTAGGGCAACACTATGCCATAGAGGGTTAACTCAGGGGGGGAGTTGGAGAATGAGCCTATTTCCAAAAAAAGTGAAGTGTACCTTTAAACCAGTTGGAATTTTTGGATGATGCCATTTTTTTCCATTTCTTTAGGAGTATTTGGATGTTGTAGGATTATCCAGTTTATTTCCTCGTGTGGAAGTTTATATGATACATGGCAGCCCTATTGACATGTTGGAAAGACCAGCTTCAGACGGTGAGACCACAGAATTAATGGGGAGACTGGTAATTAGCTTGGAATAGGGTATGGTAACATTCACTGCACATGTTGAAACACTACCTGGTTAACAATAAATTATAATAAGTTCATTTGTATAACACCTTTTTTCACGAAATGCAACTCAAAGTGCTATGCGATAAGTGCCAAGCATGCCACATGAAAACAAGTAAAAATACCGAAATATAACAAATTTACACTACCAGTCAAAAGTTTTTGAAAGGTATAAGATCTTCACGTTTTTCTTTTTAAGAAATCTCTTCTGCTCACCAAGCTTGCATTTATTTTATTCAAAGTACAGCAATACAACTTTTATTTAGCAAGGATGGTTTAAATTGATCAAAAGTGATAATAAAGACATTTATGTTACAAAATATTTCTATTTCAGATAAATGCTGTTCTTCTGAACTTTCTATTCATCAAAGAAGCCTAAAAAAATTCTACTAATTTCAACATAATAATAATAATAATAATAATAATAATAATAATAATACATGTGCAGCAAATCAGAATATTAAAATGATTTCTGAAGGATCATGTGACTGGAGTAATAATGCTAAAAATAAAGTATACATTTATAAATTACATTTTAAATGTATTCAAATAGAAAACTGTTATTTTAAATAATAAAAACACTGTTTTGCTGTACTTTTGGATCAAATAAGTGAGCAGAAGAGACTTCTTTAAAAACAATAAAAATCTTACAGTTCAAAAGCTTTTGACTGGTAGTGTAAATCCACTTTATGGTTATACAAATAAAATTAGTATACATAAAATACATACAAAAAACAAATTTAAAACCAAGAAATAATAAAAGACAACACAGAACGCTTCAGAAAAGTAATTTGCTAGTTAAACGTTAAAGTAAAAATATGTGGCTGGCTTCCTTAATACATTTATGCTACATTTACATTAAAAAGTGATTGTATGTACACTACATTTAAAAGTGCTAGAATCCAACATATTTTAAACACAAGTTTTTTTTTTTTTTTTTACACCTATACAAGTGTGTTTTTTAATGAAGCATATCTAAAAAATCATTTTCATTGGGAAATGTTCATTCCAGCTTATTTTCCTCATATTGGGAGGCTTAACCAGCTGCTGGTTCTCAGTCAGCAGTTAGATGAAGATGTGAAGCATCTGGGCAGTCATAAGTACATCGCACATCAGCTGTCAGCAATTTATGTAAGTTTGTTTGACTTAATTTCATCAACATATTTTCCATAAAAAGTTTAATTCTGTATATCGTTCAAATTTGTTTATTTCTGTTACAGCGAGTCCTTTACTCTCTCAAAGATATTTTGCCATTATCCATCATACGAAAGGATATTGAGGCTAATTTCAAGCAGCTGAAGATGTCTCTTTCGACAGAGGAAGGGTCAAAGCTGGATCCTCAGTTGCCAGCACATTACATGAGCTGGTAAGAGAGGTTTCAGTTCTATTTGTTAAAGTCAGCCAAAAGTAATCCAGCATAATTAATGAACATACTTTTCACAGGGTGTCAGAGTTAACACAAAACATAACATCAGTGGTACTGTCACTATCAGAAGAGCTCACCGAAGACCTCAATCCAGTCATGGAGTTTGTCTCTAACCTCTCCTAACAGCTGGATCTACAGTGCCTGAAGTGGATTGTGGGAAATTGTCACGGAATGAAGTGAATCCTTTGAAAAATGTTTTTGCGTGTATCTTTTTATTTATTCATTTGTATACACGCCACAGATCAGACTGCGATAATGTGATCCAGATTTATTTCAGACCTTGAAAAATGAAAAGAAAATGTTTACATTCTGAGTACTACCACTTATGAGTTTATCTGAACCATTTTAGATATTTTTTAGCACTGTTGGCTCGTGAGTTTTCATCCATGAAGATGATTGTTTCTTAAAGAAGAAAAAAACCCTGTGCAATAATGTATTTTATAATGCATCTGTATACTTGAAGTGACTGTTGCACATGTTCTATCCATTCTGTACATGATGGTGCTAGCATTGTTCATCCTTCTAATGTAGTCACTCAGTCATTGTCACAGAATAAACTCAAACACAGTGATCAGAAGCGAATACCTTCTAATTTGTGGATTTATTACTTATTAGAATTTATTTAATATACTTAGTGATTATATGGGCCATACAGAGTTGGTCTTAACTGCTGTCCCACAACCAAAAAACATTTAAAAAGCATTTATGATCAGGAAATATTTATGTCACTCTTTCTCATAGCTACATGGTGAGTCGATAGGCCCCATAATTTTGATGTAAATGTGTTCAAAAATATGACAAATCTGTATAACTTTAAGGAATGTCAAATTGGTTTCGTTAGTGATATCTTTGTTTTTTGGGTGTTATGCCATAAATTTATCATTACCGAAACAGTCACGTCCAAAACATGTCGTCATTGTTACGATAGTGACAAATGGAAACACACAATCCTCATATTTGGGGGAAATAAACTAAATTTTAGTACAGTTATGCTAATTTTTTTGTATTTTAGTATGCTTTATTAGTGTTTTAGTATGCAAGATACAATTTCTGTAATGTGATGTGGTCGCTACCAAAGCATTACTGTCACTACCAAAAATTTGCAGTCACTACTGAAACAAAAAATACAAAAATAAAGCATACTGAATTATCATCTAAGATGTTATGATAGTCTGGTTCAATGTATAAACTAACGAATCCTTAACTTTGAAATCAGTATGATCAACTTTTTGCCTTTTACAAAGAAAATTGGATTCAAAATACAACAAATCTTATAAATCACACCTGAAATGGTTACAAATGTAGTTGTTATTGATCTACCTCTAAAAACTTTTTAATAAAATAGGAAAAATATATATTTACAAGGTAGATGTAAGATAAATCTTAATAGGTCAATATAATTATTCTAATTAAATTATATATTACTGTGTTTAGGTAGTGACAAAACTCTCTGAAAATACAATTATATTACTTAAAATATTTTTAATACGTTTAAAATACTGTACAGCCTATATAAACTACTTTAGGCAGTATTTATGAAAAATGCAGTATAATTTAAACGTATTATTTGTAAACTGATTTGCTCAAATTATGTAATATACCTCTCATGGGCTTACGTCAGACGTACAGCGCGCTCTCGTTGACGTGCACGCGGCTATGTTGAACTGGGAGTAGCCAAATCTATACGTGCAGTTTACATTAAACCTCCAATCAAGTTGACGGCTGTCGCTGGTAAGATTCAATAAGCTGTGTTCGCGTTTTTGCATTATCTTGAGCTATATGTATACCAGTAGGTCTATAATAAAGCCGAGAGGTCAGCACACACTATATTTCGATTGTCATTTTTGTGCTTTTTATCTTAAATAATAAATTCAGTGGCATGCGTGCCTTGTTGTTAACCTGACAGTTTTGTTAACGTTTCGAGCCATCAAACGCAGATGAATGAAACTGCAGGTTCTCATAAGAGGCTTTTGTTTCAATATGGCACAGTAACACAGAAATGGAAGAATTCTGATTGACACTTAAACTGGCCAATCAGGTTTTTAGTTTTGGTTTGTTGACGTGCGTCTCAGCCAATGGCATCCAAGATTAGGTAACGTGTCACCTTATGTTTTCGTGTGTGCTTCACGAGTTTATTTTCATGTCTGCTTGTAAACTGTACCTTAAAACTGTACATTCAGAAACGTAATTTATTGAGTTAAAGTGGAAACGTTTTTGATTTAAATATTTAAACAAACATTTTACTAGTTTGCGTTTAGTAAATGATTTTGTGCAGATTGTTGTAAAAATCACGGAAAACCACTTCAACAGGAGCTCTTAAATGTTTTAATTTATTGATATAGTTTCTGTGAATATAAAATATATGAAAACAAACAGCTTTGCCAATATTACAGCAGTACCTAAGGAGATATTGCTTTGAAATATTGTCTTATATTGATAATAGGTGTGAAAACACAATATATCCTGGATAGTAAGTAACAAAATACCAAAGCCAGTATTATAGACCTTGTTTGTACGGTGTGGAATGAATTCCTTAAATAAAATGCAAAGATGTTTGATCTTTTTTTTAGATGCATAGGGTTGCATTTTATTTTAAACTGCATATAGCAACATATTTGTACTTATGTTTGATATTTGGTGTCTAACAAATATTACCAGTATTATTTTCAATGATATAAGAACATTGAAGCACTTACATTATACGCAATTGAATTTTTATCATTAACCTTTCTAAATTGTTTTTCTTTTGTTGCATTTCAGAAAAGCATCAGTTTCTAGTCCAACTATGACCTGAGATGAGATGATAGCAGAGCCAACTTTACTGTCCAGATCGGTGCAAAAGTAAGACATTTGAAAACCTACCTCTGCATTTTCATCATAAAACACACTAGACTTTATGCAGCTTTATTTTGAAATATCCCAATTTAATTCAATTTTACTACTCAAGGTGTATTTAAACAACTGCCTGTGCATCTTGTTTTCAGAGAGAACTCAGTAGTTGACGTCTCTTCCTGTGCATCGGTGCATCACGGCTCAAGTGAGAGAAATGAAAACATACAGAAGACTGTGGTAAGAGGTGCCACTCCCCCCTCTCAAAAACCAAAACCACAATGCCTTAAAAAAAAAAGAAAAACCCTTACAATATGTTACGTCTCATAGACTTTCATTACAGTACAACAGACTTCTTTTGAGATTTGCTAAGTATGTTGTGTTGTGTGCAGAGAGGAAAGAGGAAAGCCCGGGAATGCTCTGAGAATGCCAAACGAAAGCATTCGAAGAGCAGCAATGGCAGCCTGGGCAGAGCAGAGAACGAACAGCTCAAAAATGGAGATGTGGAAGCCGTCACACTGTTTGAGGTGGTCAGCATGGGCAGGGGTGCCATGCAGGTACGTCCAGCATTATCAGATACAGCTAAGGGGGAAAAGTTTACATACACCATGCAGAATATTCAAAATGTTAATTATTTTACCAAAATGCATATTATTTTTTATTTAGTACTGACCTGATTAAGATATTTCACATTTACAGATGTTTACATATAGTCCACAAAAGAAAATAATAATTGAATTTATGAAAAAAAAAAACATTCAAAAGTTGATTGTCTTGATTCAGTGAGCATTTGAACCTTCTATAATAGTTATATAGAGGACCTCAGTTGTCCTCAGTGTAAAAAAAAGAATCTCAAAATTGTACAGTCATTATTGGAAAGTGTTCAAATACACAAAAATGCTGAAATACCAAAGAATTTGTGAGACCTGAAGGTTTTTCCTGAAGAACAGCGAGCAATTTAACTGTTCAGGACAAACAAGGGACTCATGAACAACTATTTACCTGTGGTCACAAAGGTCTTTCTAGGTCATATAGATTTAAACAAATCTTTACTATATGGATGTCTGGTTTGTTTTGTGAAAGGCTGTGGTGGATGACTGGATTGACGCATATACTGGCGACAGAGACACAGCATTGCTCGATCTCATCAGCTTCTTTATCCAGTGTTCAGGATGCAAAGGCAAGTTTCACAATGTCTGTGCTCTCTTTCATAATAGAATATCATTTCACAACTGTATTGACTAAGACAAGTTGTTAATTTTCAGTGGTTTGTTTTTGTTTTGTGGCTTGTGTCTAACATATATTGTAATTCAGGTTGTGAATGCTGTTTGTGCTTTTGTAGGGATGGTTACAGCAGAGATGTTTCAGAGCAAAAAGGGTACTGATGTCATGAGCAAAATGGTGGAGGATCTGGATGAGGTTATGGATTCCCGTGCTCATTATTGATTGGGTTCACATGTTTCATGCTCTTACTGATTTGTGTTCTTTTTTTAAATCACAGGACACAGGTTTACAGTACAAGAAGTTTCTTGCATTCCCTTGGATTTTAACTGTCACGTGGCCTCTTGACATGGTACGGTTCAGGGCACTTCATGTCATTTTGCATGTGGTGCCTCATTTGACAATTTTGCTATGTAAAATAATATTACAGTTTAAATTTAAACAGTTTATTTAATGCATTTTAAAATTTAATTTACTCCTGTGATGGAAAAGCGAAATTTTCATCTTCATTACTTCAGTCTTTAGTGTGACATGATCCTTCAGAAATCATTCTAAAATGCTGCATTGGTGTTCAAGAAGAACATTTGTTATTATTATCATTGTTGCTGCTTAATATCTTTGTCGAAACCATGACACATTTTTCTATATTCATATTGTGAACAGAAAGTTCAAAAGAACATATGTGACCCTGGACCACAAAACCAGTCTTAAGTCGCTGGGGTACATTTGTAGCAATAGCCAAAAATACATAGTATGGGTCAAAATTATTGATTTTTCTTTTATGTCAAAAATCATTAGGAAATTAAGTAAAGATCATGTTCCATGAAGATTTTTTGTAAAATTCCTACTGTAAACCTATCAAAATGTAATTTTTGATTAGTAATATGCATTGTTAAGAATTATTTGGACAACTTTAAAGGTGATTTTCTCAGTATTTTGATTTTTTTGCACCCTTAGATTCCAGATTTTCAAATAGATGTATCTCGGCCAAATATTGTCCTATCCTAACAAACCATACATCAATAGAAAGCTTATTTATTGAGCTTTCATATGATGTATATATCTCAGTTTTGTAAAATTTAACCTTATGACTGGTTTTGTGGTCCAGGGTCACATATTTGAAATAGAAATCTTTTGTAATGCTGTACATATGTTTACTGACACTTTTGATCAATTCAATGTGTCCATGCTAGATAAAAGAATAAATTTCTTTGAACAGTAGTGTATAGCACAATTTAAAATCAAGAAATGTATCTTGATCCTGTCTCCATCCTCTTTTAGGACAGTGGCGAGTATCCCCTCATCATGTCTGGGCTGTACTGGAAGAGGTTTCGTTCACACTTCTGTGAGTTCGTATCGGTGCTAGTGGCCCAGTGTCAGAACTGTGTAATCTTTGACGGCTACCTCTTGAACATACTCATTTCACTGCTGACAGAGCTCTCCGATTCCAGAGTTCGCGCTTTCAGGCACACCTGTACGCTAGCAGGTAAGTCGCCCCTGATCAATAATTCCCTTTTACTTGAATCACACACACTTACACATACCGAAAGCTGATGTTTTGCCGCTGCTGTGTGTCTCTGCAGCAGTGAAGCTGCTCAGCGCTTTGGTGAATGTGGCTCTCAACCTCAGTGTCAGTGTCGATAACAGTCAACGGCTGTACGAGGTCGAGCTGGCCAAGATGGCCAGCAAACGGGCTTCTCCGCGACTGGACAGGATCCAGAGAAAGATTAGTGAGGTTGGACTGTGACAGCATGTCTGGTTACAGAGTTTAACATTTCTATACATAGTTCTTTCTGGAGTATAGTCAGGGTCTATAACTGACACTCAAAAAAAAAAAAAAATGTCTGAGCTAAATATTTTGCAGCCATTATTCCAATTTTCAGTGTTACATTATCTTTTAGAAATCATTCTAATATGTGACCCTGGACCTCAAAACCAGTCTTAAGTAGCACGAGAATGTTTGTAGCAATAGCCAAAAATACATTGCATGGGTCAGAATTATGTATTATTATTTTTCTTTTATGCCAAAAATCATTAGGGTATTACTATTAAGTAAAGGTCATGTTATGTGAAAATATTGCAATATATATGCATTGCTAAGAACTTCATTTGAACAACTTTAAGAGCCATTCTTCTTGCATTTTTGCACATTCTGATTACAGAGTTTCCAAATATTATCCTATCCTAACAAACCATACATCAGTGGAAAGCTTATTTATTCAGCTTTCAGATTATGTATAAATCACAATTTCAAAAAATGTACCATTATGACTGGTTTTGTGGTCCAGGATCACATATGCTAATTTGGTGCTCATGAAACATTTCTTATTATTATCAAAATGAAATCAGTTGTGCTGCTTAATATTTTTATGGATTATTTAATAAATAGAAAGTTCAAAATAAATTTTTTTTATTTGAAATAGAAATTTTTATAAATGTCTTTACCCTCGCTATTGAGCAGATTCAATTTTGAATGCTAGTGTTGATGTACAGGAAGTGGCAAATTAGAAAAAACACAGAGAACAAGGCAAGGATCATTTGAATAACCAAACTGAATAAATTGCTTTCATTCCTCAGTTACAGGACAGGAAATTTGAAATTGAGAACATGATGGATGCCATTTTCAAAGGAGTCTTCCTGAAAAGATACAGGTAATCTTTATTTCAACCACACTTGTAGCCCTAATTTCTTTGAGAAAAAAAGAATTATGTACCATCATAACTGTGTTGTGACTTCCAGAGACGTGATTCCTGAAATCAGGGCCATCTGCATGGAGGAACTGACGGTGTGGATGAAGCTGTATAGTTCAGTGTTTCTGAACGACAGCTATCTGAAGTATGTAGGATGGATGATGCATGATAAGGTGGGTGAGTCACTAGCCTAGTATTTAAAGAACAATTTATTTTTTAATTGTTAGATGTTTACCCATGTCAGTTGTTGATGAGTTAAGTTGATGTTTGACTGCATTTTTTATTTTTTGAATATTCTACAGCAACCTGATGTGCGTCTGAAATGTGTGCTGGGTCTGCAGGCACTTTATCAGGATCAAAGTAGTTCCAAAATGGACCTTTTCACAATACGGTTTAAGGTAACAGTTGCTTCCATTGCTCAAAGATACTTGAAGAGGAACTCAAAAATGAAAATTCTGTCATTAATTACTCACCCTCATGTCATTCCAAACCCATAAAACTTTGTTTATGTTCGGAACACAAATTAAGATATTTTTGATGAAATCCGCGAGCATTCTGACCCTGCATAGACAGCAACGCAACTACCATATTCAGGGTCCAGAAAGGTACTAAGAACATAGTTAAAATGGTCCTTAATTTGATTCTTCTTGAGCCACTCCTGTGTTGCCTTGGTCATGTGATTTAGGTCATTGTCATGCTGGAATCCCCATCCATGACCCATTTTCAATGCTCTGGCTGAGGGAAGGAGGCCAGTTGTCCTGTCCCCTTAGCAAAAAAACACCCCAAAGCATAATGTTTCCACCTCCATGTTTGACAGTGGGGATGGTGTTTTTGAGGTCATAGGAAGCATTGCTTCTCCTCCAAACATGGCGAGTTGAGTTAATGCCAAAGAGCTCGATTTTGGTCTCATCTGACCACAACACTTTCACCCAGTTCTCCTCTGAATCATTCAGATGTTCACTGGCAAACTTCAGACGGGCCTGTACCTGTGCTTTCTTTAGCAGAGGGACCTTGCAGGTGCTGCAGGATTTCAGTCCTTCATGGCATAGTGTGTTACCAATTGTTTTCTTGGTGACTATGTTCCCAGCTGCCTTGAGATCATTGACAAGATCCTTAAATTATAGTTCTGGGCTGATTCCTCACCGTTCTCATGATCATTGAAACTCCACGAGGTGAGATCTTTCATGGAGCCCCAGACTGAGGGAGACTGACAGTTTTGTGTTTCTTCCATTTGCGAATAATCGCACCAACTGTTGTCACCTTCTCACCAAGCTGCTTGGTGATGGTCTTGTAGCCCATTCCAGCCTTGTGTAGGTCTACAATCTTGTCCCAGACATCCTTGGATAGCTCTTTGGTCTTGGCCATGGTGGAGTTTAGAATCTGACTGATTGATTAATAGCTTCTGTGGACAGGTGTCTTTTATACAGTTAACAAGCTGAGATTAGGAGCACTCCCTTTAAGAGAGTACTTCTAATCTCAGCTCGTGACCTGTATAAAAGACACCTGGGAGCCAGAAATCTTGCTGATTGATAAGGGATCAAATACTTATTTCTCTCATTAAAATGCAGATCAATTTATAACTTTTTTGAAATGCGTTTTTCTGGATTATTTTGTTGTTATTCTGTCTCTCACTGTCGAAATAAACCTACCATTAAAATTATAGACAGTGGGCAAACGTACAAAATCAGCAGGGGATTAAATAATTTTTTCCCTCACTGTATATCTGCCGGTGTGCTGTGGCAAGCTTTTGCCGCGTGTGCTCAAGTGCTTATTAGGCTATGTAAGCAATTGAAGGCTCATTATTATGATTTACATGGTGTATTAATAAATGTGCGACTAATAGTCATCTAATACTTAAAATGAACAGCTACTAGTCGAGCAGAGAAATCTTTAGTCAAGGGCAGCCGTAGTCCTTACTATTTTTCTGGGCCTTGAATGTGTCAGTTGTGTTGCTGTCTATGTAGGGTCATAAAGCTCTCAGATTTCATCAGATATACCTTAATTTGTGTTCCAAAATAAACAAACGGGTTTGGAGCGACATAAAGGTGAGTAATTAATGACCAAATTTTCATTTTTGGGTAAACTATACATTTAAATGTGAATTAAGTTACTAAACATGACACTATAGAAACCAAGCAACTTACAAGTTTCACTTGTTGCCATCACAGGAGATTGGAATAAAATCTCATGACTTTATCACAACTACTGTCTATCACAGGGGTCATCAAACTTGATCCTGGAGGGCCGGTGTCCTGCAGAGTTTGGCTCCAACTTGCCTAAACCGACTGCCTAGAAGTTTCAAGTATACCTATTAAAACCTTGATAAGCTGGATAAGGTGTGTTTGATTAGGGTGGAGCTAAACTCTGTAGGACACCGGCCCTCCAGGACTGAGTGTGGTGACCCCTGGTCTATCACATACCCGGTTTTGGACACAGTGAAGTTTTATGCTCAAACTGTACCTGAGAGTAACTGCTGTAGAAAAATAAACTTCTTTATGGAGAGTTGTTTACTGGATGTAAGTTTGTTGTCAAACTCTTACAGTGTTACTGTTTTGCCCAAACTTCTGAAATGGACGCAGTCCATAAGCTTCTTTGGCAGTTTTTAAGTTAAGGTCCAGTAAAGCTGCAGTGGGACAGCAGGAGGGCATGATTGCTGATTGACAGGCTGGAAAGCCCCTCAGGTTTTGCCTTGGGCTCACTGGCCTGATAGCTTCCCACAGGACCCCACCCTCACCGTACCCTCACTAACGGCAGCAAGCGCATTAGCACAACCGTGATTTAAAGAGCTGTTTAAGTGCATCGTGGGTCTCATAGCGGGTAGTTAAAAGTGTTTACATGAGCGTTTGAATGCTGTTTCTGTTGAAGGAGCGGATGATTTCCATGACTCTGGATAAAGACCATGAAGTGGCCATACAGGCCATGAGATTGCTCATGGTCATCTCTCAGTAAGTATCTCCCCCTGCTCCTTATGCAGACTATTTCTCATAGAGTTTAATCATCCATGCTTTGACTTCTCCTCTGTGAAGGATATTCTGGACTGTTCTTCATGTAATTGCTGAAATTGTTCCCTTTTGCACCAGATCCTGTGAGGATGTTCTGAGTCCTGATGACCACAAGAACGTCTTCCAATTTGTGTACTGCTCCCACAGACCTCTAGCTACCACTGCGGGTGAATTCCTCTATAACAGGTCTGGGTTCATTGTCATTCTACAAAACCCTTCTTATTTATGTTCCACATGTACATATATAATAGCAGCTGTGAGTAATTTGCTTACTTTAATTCATTTGGTTCTTTTAACTCATCATGGTGTAATTTCTCTGCTCTTAGGCTGCTCAGTAACCCTGAATTATCAAGGCCCAGATATGGAGCCACCGATCAGGAGAGACACAGAGAGTTAGTCTTAGCCAGAGTCCGAGCCCTTATCCACTTTCACACTGAGAGCGAGGTATGTTACCTCCAAGTGTGCGCTTGTATGTTTCATGCTTAAAAATAAGACATTGTGGGTAGGACATGTGTTCTGATATCTGTATATATATATATACACACACACACACACACACACACACACACACACACACACACACACACACACACACACACACACAGAGGTGACCAAAATTATTAGAACACTAATGTTTTCACCAGCTAACAAATAGTTTTAAGTCAGTTATTTCTAGCTTTTGCTGTAGTGTGTCAGAAGGACATATCAGTTTACATTTTCAAACACTCATTTTGCCATTATTGTAATAATCCAGTGTAACTAAATCCAGAAGAACTCCAAGATGGTTCAAGAAACCTACCTGCAAAGCTACAGTATTAAAAGTTTTAGGCACTTGTGTAAAAATGCTGTAAAATGAGGATGTTGTCAAAAATAATGTTATAAATAGATTTTCTTTTTCAATTAACTGCTAGTCTCAGCCTCAGAAGTCACGCCCACGGAACGTTGGCTGAACGTCTGATGCATATGGTACGCTTAACTGGAAACACTTCAGGAATGTCGAAGTCGTGATCTGATTAGTTGAATTTAATCGGATTTCCGGGAGACGCGAGTGTCGCGTTTATTTTCGGTCCGCCGGGAAACAAAGCGCAGACTGATTTACTCTGCGTTTTGCTAAAATGTGCTTATGCAGACGCCATTGTTGTTATACACATATGCGACGTTTGCGAACAAATTACTGACTTACTGCTTGTTCTCCCTCTTCTTCGTTATCTTTCAATGCTGGTTATTTCAATGACTGACTTGTTGCACGCCAGTCTATTGTTGTGGGGGCATTTCCACGCACAGAAACGTGACGCTGAACGAAACGAACTGTGATTGGTTGTTTGACATGTCGATCAAACGGTCTTACGGGAGACTAATTAACTGCTATTAACTAAATTAAATCAACATTTGGTGTGACCATCCTTTGCGTTTAAAGCAGCTTTTGTCCTAGGTGCACTTGCACATAGTTTTTCAGATAGCTTTGCAGGTAGATTTTCTTGAAGCATCTTGGAGACGTTGCCACAGTTCTTCTGGATTTATTCTGACTAAGTTTGTTCTGTTTCTTTATATCATTCAAGACAGACTGGATGATGATAAGATCAGATCTCTGTGCAAACAAAAATCTCACTGGATTGTTACAATTAATGGCAAAATGAATGTTTGGAAATGTAAACTGATATTTCCTACTGACACACTACAGCAAAAGATAGAAATAACTGACTTAAAACCATTTTTTAGCTGGTGAAATTACTAGTGCTCTAGTGTTTGTTGTATGATGATTTTGGTTCTCTCTCTTTTGTCATAGTTGCACCAGCATGTGCTGTACCTCGTGGATAGTCTGTGGGACAGAGCAGGAGCTCTGCTAAAGGACTGGACCGGTCTTACCTCACTGCTCTTACCTCAAACGTCCTGTCAGGAACAAGGCTAGTACACTTTACTACACACTACAGTATACAATCCAGTATGGTTCTTCATTGCAGTGCTACGTTATCAGTAGCTATTAATACAGCTTTTTAGAGATTTCCATCCATTACCATATTTACAATTATATATACCACTGCAATAAGTTAAAAATATTTCAATAACACCCTGTAGATTTGACTAATATGTTTCATGTATTCTAATATGGGTGCCAAACCCTGAACTTACATATAAAACGAACAAATTTCCCTTACATTACTATAATTTTGATCACAACATACTGTATATTAATTGCTGTTAATTGTATTCACCATTTCTGTTTGAATACATGTCATTAACTAACTCCATGGTTTTTACTATCCTGTAATTGTACGTTTCTAACAAATGGACATCAACGTGACATAGTCACCTTTCATTTTGTGCTGTGTATTAACTGCAGCTCTGAGCAGTGCTGAGGAGGCCTTTGTGATCGAGCTCATGTTGGCTTCAGTGAGACAGGCTGCAGAAGGTCCTCCATTGTCAGGGAGAGGAGCAGGTAAAAAGGTGAGACTTCCTATTGCATATTTCATTTAGATACTTTCATTAGATGGTGCACTGATCTAACAGGGCTGTCAGATATTATACTTTTATATGTTTGTACTCCAGCTGTTCATTGTCTTACAGTCTGACTTTAAGATTGACATTGTGGTTGTGTTCTTTGTTGATGTTTGTTATTTAGGTGATAAGTACTAAAGAGAAAAAGTCACAAATTGATGACTGCACAAAACTCACTGGACACTTCATTAAAGTGCTGCCTGAGCTGTTATCCAAGGTAATAGACAAATAAGTGCACTGTTTGTTTTTATCATAACAGCTTCTTCATAAATTAACTTGAAGTCTATTCTTATCCTCTAGTACTCAGCTGATGCAGATGCTGATAAACTGACCTCCCTTCTAAAAATACCTCAGTATTTCCAAATGGACACCTGTGATCATGAAAACTCACAGGTGAGTGTTTATGTGGCATCTGATGCACTAAGGACTTATTATTACTGTATTACTGTATTATTTACATATTGTCCAAATGAAGTTTTTAGCAATGCATATAACTAATCAAAAATTAAGTTTTGATATATTTACGATAGGAAATTTACAACAGATCTTCATGGAACATAATGTTTACTTAAAGGAACACTCCACTTTTTTTGGAAATAGGCTCATTCTCCAACTCCCCCTGAGTTAATAAATAGATTTTTACCGTTTTGAAATCCATTCAGCCGTTCTCCTGTTCTGGCGATATCACTTTTAGCATAGCTTAGCATAGATCATTGAATCCTATTAGACCAATAGCATCGCGTTCAAAAATGACCAACGAGTTTAGATATTTGTTCTATTTAAAACTTGACTCTTCTGTAGTTATATCGTGTACTAAGACCGGTGGAAATGCAAAGCTGCAAGTTTCTAGGCTGATAAGATTAGGAACTTCACTTCCATTCCGGCGTAATAGTCAAGGAAGTTTGCTGCCGTAATATGGCCGAAGCAGGCGGAGTATTATCAGAAATGAGTTCCCAGCTAGTTTAGCATTTGCACACGTGCTGCATGGTATTACTGCTCCTGCTTCAGCCATATTACGGCAGCAAACTTCCTTGACTATTACGCCGGAATGGGAGTGTAGTTCCTAATCTTATCAGCCTAGAAAATTGAAACTTTGCATTTCCACCGGTCTTAGTACACGATATAACTACAGAAGAGTCAAGTTTTAAATACAACAAATATCTAAACTCGTTGGTCATTTTTGAACGTGATGCTATTGGTCTAATAGGATTCAATGATCTATGCTAAGCTATGCTAAAAGTGATATCGCCAGAACAGGAGAACGGCTGAATGGATTTCAAAACGGTAAAAATCAATTTATTAACTTGGGGGGAGTTGGAGAATGAGCCTATTTCCAAAAAAAATGGAGTGTTCCTTTAATATCCTAATGATTTTTGGCATAATAGAAAAATAATCTATAATTTTGACCCATACAATGTATAGTTGGCTATTGCTACAAATATACCCATGCTACTTATGACAGGTTTTGTGATCCAGGGTCACATTTTTGTTTTGGTGTAGTGTGTGCAGGCATTGCTGGCTGAGTTGGAGGCTGCGGTGGGCAGACACAAAGACGCTGGGCTGCTGGAGACAGCTGCCCGTTCATACCAGAGCCTCTGTGCTCAGGATTCACCCTGGCACTCTCTGGCCCGGCCCAGCTTTGACCGGCTCATCCAGCACTGGACAGACACACTGGGCACACAGTTAGCAGAATCACTGAGTGTGAGTACAGCAATGGACTATTAGAATTTCTAGATGTTCTTTTACAAGCTTGTACCAGATACCTACATGCATTTTAAATGGATCTTGATATTAATAAAGAATAAGTTGATTCATGACAGATTTATGACTGTATCTTACACAGCAGAATGGAGTCTAATTAAACATTTTTCCTTTCATGTACAGGACGGTTGTTTCACTGCAAACAAGGACAGCACTTTGGAAATTCTGTCCACACTGAAGAAACTTAATATGTTCAACATGTAAGCTGTTTCTGGTTCATTCTATCCATATATGTGACCCTGGACCACAAAACCAGTCTTAAGTTGCACAGGTATATTTGTAGCAATAGCCAAAATGACATTGTATGGGTCAAAATTATCGATTTTTCTTTAATGCCAAACATATTTTGTAAAAAGATCATGTTCCATGAAGATATTTTGTAAATTTCCTATCGTTAATATATCAAAATGTAATTTCTGATTAGTAATATGCATAGCTAAGAACTGCATTTGGACAACTTTAAAGGTGATTTTTCTAATGTAATATATATTTTGTATAAAATATTTGAATTTTTGGTAACACTTTAGAATAGGTAACACTTATTCACTATTAACTACGACTTTTCCCTTAATAAATTCCTAATTTGCTACTTATTAATAGTTAGTAAGGTAGTTGTTAGGTTTAGGTATTGGGTAGGATTAGGAATGTAGAATAAGGTCATGTAGAATAAGGCATTAATATGTGCTTAATTAGTACTAATAAATGGCTAATATTCTAGTAATATGCATGCTAATAAGTCGTAGTTAATAGTGAATAAGTGTTACCTATTCTAAAGTGTTACCGAATTTTTTTTTTTGCACCCTCAGATTACAGATTTTCAAATTGTTGCATCTCAGCCAAATATTGTCCTATCCTAACAAACCATACATCAATGGAAAGCTTATTTATTCAGACTTCACAATTGAATGGTTTTGTGGTCCATTTGTGGCACATTTCTTTGACCAAGTTAACTCGCTTAATTATCAGTCTGTGTTTTACATCTCTGCTAACATGTTCTCCTAACATTCCCATGACATTGTGAAAATGTTACTTCTGAAAGTTCTGCAAACATTCAAAAAGTAATTATTTTTATTCTTTTCAGAATGATTTTCTTTGATTATATGAACATTGTGGAAATGCACAGATGGTTAATCAAAATCAATTTGATTAATCAAGTTAATCAAACATTTTTCTGGGATTTCTTAAAGAGATTTTTGGAGACTTTCTGACTTTATTTTACTCACCCTTATGTCATTCCAAACCCGTAAGACCTTTGTTTATCTTCAAAATATTTTTGGTGAATTCCGAGAGCTGTCTGACCCTGCATAGACAGCAACACAACTATCATGTTTAAGGTCCAGAAACGTAGTAAGATCATTGTTAAAATAGTCCATTTGACATCAGTGGTTGAACCGTAATTTTATGAAGCTACGAGAATACTTTGTGCGCAAAGAAAACAAAAATACCGACTTTATTCAACAATTTCTTCTCTTCCATTTCAGTCTTTGACACGAGTTCACAACAGCACCTTAACAAATGCATGTGCATTCCTCTACTTAATTTCTGCGTTAGCAGAAATTATGGAATAAAGTCATTCTTTCTGTTTTCTTTGTGCACGGAAAGTATTTTCATAGCTTCATAACATTGAGGTTGAACCACAGATGTCACATGGACTAATTTAATGATGTCCTGGGCCTTGAACATGTCAGTTGCGTTGCTGTCTGTGCAGGGTCAGAAAGCTCTTGGATTTCATCAAAAATATCTTAATTTGTGTTCTGAAGATGAACACAGGTCTCACGAGTTTGCAATGACATAGGGGTGAGTAATTAATGACAGAATTGTCATTTTTGGGTGATCTATCCATTTAATGTGTCATTTGGTATTTTTTTGTGCTTTATCAAATCTGTCTAGTGCTCAGGATCCGTCCAAATGGAGCCTGTTTGAGCTGGGGACCAGACTCCTGGATGTGGAGATAAAACATGGTGGCCTTCCCATGGAGGTAACATTATTAGCCTTAGACCAAACGCTCTACTCCTTTATTCCTTTAACGAGTTTTGCCTCTCTAATCTGTATTTCTTGTAGGTGACAACTGAAGCTCTGCGCTGCATGTGTAGCTGCATTCTTTGGAAGCTCAACACCTTTGGAGAAGGTGTGACCTCCAGGGTGAGCCGTCTACCTTTTTTTTCCCACTCTGATTGAATTGTGACTGCCGTCATAAATGGCTGAGATCATGCTTAGAATGGTAATATCTACAAGCACAGACGTAAGGCCAGAGTTTTCCCTCGGGTGATTAATTAAACAAGCGTTTTTAGGCATGCAAGACTCTCTGTCTACAGAGTTGCCGTATGATCCATCACAAAGAGCTGTGTCCTTTAAACCTGCCACGTTGCATTTCAAATATCAACACAGAGGCTCTAGGGTTATGTCCAGCGGATTTTAATAAGTGATAGAAAGCGATTGATCGTGAGTCTTTAGGAAAAGTAGGTGCTGGTGATGGATTGTAGGGGGCGTAATGGTTGCGCTCTTGTGTGGACGTTTCACCGCTAATAGCTGGGCTTCTTATTAGGCCTGTGTTTCCATGCAGTGCACGGGGTAATCATATCTCCCCACCTCTAACCTTTGTGCGGTGAAATATTGGTGGCCATTAAGACTGCTTTAGGTAAGATTCGCTCAGTGCTTGCCCAGACATGGCCGCTTTCTCCTCTGGCCTCGTCATCAATAACTGACAGCGCAGGCGGCAATTTTTTGGCCCAGGCAGCAGCTCGGCTCAATCTGCAATTCTAATGTCAATGGCAACCCGAGGTGAGGGGGAAAAAAAGACGTGTTCAGCATAAAATTGGGATGTATGTCCGATTCAAAAGAGTCATTTAGCTGAATTGACATTGCGACTACGTGGGATGGAGGAACCGATTCGGCACGTCCACCCAGGAGCTCCACGTGCACATAATTATGAAAGAATATGTAACACAAGGGACTGGCGGCCCTGCTCACAACGATGCTTTCATCAGTCTACATCAGTTAGAGCCCAGTTGTCTTTCTACTATTATACTCTTTTCATTCCTGTTGCTTAAAACGCACATTTTTTTTCTTTAAAATGGCAAAGCTTTGTGTGCTTTCTCAATCAGTATGGTCATATGCATGCAGAATAATTAAATAAAAAGAGCAAAATGCTCACAACTATAAATGTAGTATAAATCAAAACCCGAATTGTCATTGTTATGGATGTGTGTGTTTGTGTGTGGTTTTAGGAGTCCGCCCTCCAGCAGAGAAGCCAGCTACGTGCCTTCTGTGAGAAATGTCACCGCTGTCTCTCGCACGCTGAGCAGCTTGTACGAGAGCAAGTGAGCATCACGTTTCTCTCTCTGTTCACAGCATAGCACTTGATTCAGCCCTTTCTTCAAAGTGGATTATTCCAAGCACATCAGAGCGTATTGTCTGTGCGTTAAGCTGTAGCATGTGTGCCAGTGGGCCGATGCGCTGGCATTGTTTGAATCCTGTTTGTTTTGACTTTAATTTCTCGCAGAGTGCCCTTGGCACCTGCGTTGTGTTTTAATGAATCCTCACTCCATGCCAGGGCAGACTGACAGCAGAAAAACACACTAATTGAAACTAAAACAAATGGACGTTCTGGACAGTCTCTGTTTATTTCAAGGCCGCTTTGATTGTCCATGTTCTCAGTGAATTTAGTTTAAATATTTTTAGGGCTGTAATTTTAATTTAATTAAGGTCATTAATTCCATCAATGAATTATGCCAATCAATTAATGACAAAACAGCCACAAAATAATTCACAGACATCACAAAAAAAAAATCACAAAAAAATAGGAGATTTAGCTGTTGAATTGAATCTTTTTTTTTTTTAGCATCTTCCGCCATGAGTGCTTAATTGTATATTTTAGTATTTTTAGGTAATTAATTACACTTAACTTATTTTATATTTGTGCAATAATGGAAACACAAAATAATTTAGTACAGTGATACGTTCTTTTGAAGAAAGATATAATTCGATTTTAATAAAGTTAATAATTACCTCAATGAATTATATTAATTAATCAATCATTTAATGGCAAAACAGCCCTGAAATAATTCACAAACATTACATTATTGTAGCAGATGAGTTAATCACAGAGTTTTAATAAAAAAAAGACCTTCAGCTGTGGCGTTGCATCTTTTTTTTGTTTGTTTTTAGCATCTTCCGCCATGAGCACTTGATTGTTTATTTTAGTATTTTTTATATAATTAATATCAAAATGACTTAACATATTTTGTATTTGTGATGTAATGGAAGCACAAAATCATTTCGTAAATTGATACACTCTTTTGGAGAAAGATATAAGTAGATTTTAATAAAGTTAATTAATTCCATCAGTTATGTCAAATAATCAATGACAAAACAGCCCTGAAATAATTCACAAACATTACATAATTTTAGCAGACGAGTAAATCACTGAGTTTCAATTAAAAAAACAAAAACTAAGACCTCCAGCTGTTGCATTTCATCTTTTTGGTTTTTAGCATCTTCCACCATGAGTGCTTGATTAATTACTTTAGTATTTTTTATATTTAGTATAGTTAATTACACATAACATATTTTATATTTGTAATTCAATTGAAACACAAAATAATTTAGTACGTTGATGCACGTTGATGAGATATAATTAGATTTTAATAAAGTTAACATATTTCATCAATTAAATAATGTCAATTAATCAATCAATAAATGCCAAAACAGCCCTGAAATAATTCACAAACCTTTCATTATTGTAGCGGAGGAGTAAAGCACTGAGTTTTAATAAAACAAAACAAAACAAAAAAAATAATTACTGGTATATTTTTATCCAATTAATTGCGCATAACATTTTATATTTGTGATATAATGGAAACACAAAATAATTTATTGATACACTCTTTTGGAAAAGAGATATTTAGATTTTAATAAAGTTAATTAATTACATGAATGAACTGTGCCAATTAATCAATCAATTAATGCCAAAACAGCCCTGAAATAATTCACAAACATTACATTATTGAAGCAGATGAATAAATCATTAAATGATTTTCTATTTGAAAAAAGACCTTCAACTGTTGCATTGAATCTTTTTTTTTTTAGCATCTTCCGCCTTGAGTGCTTGATTAATTGATTATTTAGGCATTTTCATATAATTCTTACACTTAACATATTTTACATCTGTGATATAATGGAAACACAAAATAATTTAGTACATTTGATACAGTCTTTTTGAGAAAGATATAATTAAATTTGAATGAAGTTAGTTAATAACATCAATGAATTATGTCAATTAATCAATCAACTAATGACAAAACAGTCCCAAAATAATTCATAAAAAACAAAAAACAAAAACAAAGACCTTCAGCTGTTGCATTGCATCTTTTAGTTTTTTTTTTAGCATCCTCTGCCTTGAGCACTTGATTAATTGTTTATTTTAGTATTTTTTAATATAATCTATTACACTTACATATTTTATATTTGTGATATAATGGAAATACTAAATAATTTAGTACACTGATACACTCTTTTGGAGAAAGATATACTTATACTAATTAAGATTATTGTAAATTTTACATAAAAATGTATTATTATATAATATGTGTTATATTGTCTTCTTTATATCCCATCTGTTTTCTGCTGTTTTTCACTAGGCCTTCATGTGTCTGAGTGATGTTCTCATAGCTCATAATTACCAGCTTCAGATGTGGGATTCGTCTGCAGGCACTCCATTGCTGTACACCCCTGATCCCAAACTCCAGAAAGCTCTTCTTTCCTTCGTCGCGGAGCATGTCTTCACCAGCCCTGAGCAGGACTCCCACAGTAGTAAAGGTTATTTTCTCTTTTCATTTACAGAAAATCTTATGGGTTCTTGTTTGGCCTGTGCTCTACTGTGGGCGGCCTCAACAGATCCAGTGTTAATTAAAAGTGCTTGTAGAGTTTTTCTTTTGAAAAATGTATATAAAAAAAACTTTGTTGGAACTCCATGACGCACTTCACATGGGATGTGCAAACAGGCCCAAAATTAACACCCACTAAGTGCCAAATGTGCCAAATAACTTGATGAGCAGTTAGCAGTTCAAATCAAACCATCTACTGAAGAACAGATCTGATGTGTTTTTTTTTTTATTGTCATCTTTTTTTCGAGAAAAATTTACTATTACAAGATTATCTGGAATACCTAAGGGTATCATAAAATTCTGCCACTAAAATTCACAGGGCCCGGGACAAACTTTTTATGTGTGGGTGTGGGCTCCCCCTCCCCTGGGCCCAATTAAACCACAGAGACGAAAACATGAGGAACAAAATCACAACAACTCTTGATGCTTTTGTGACAGACGCAGTTTCCCTGAGAGACAGAGGTTGTCTCATTCTATATATGATGCTCTGAGTGACACAGTGACATGTGCTGTTTGTCAGAAACATGCAGGGAAAAACAGCTACATAATTCCTGTCTTAGAGGTAAATTTAACAAAAAAAAATTTAATAGAAAAAGCTAAATCTATCTATCTATATATGTGACCCTGGATGACAAAATCAGTCTTAAGTAGGACGGGTATATTTGTAGCAATAGCCAAAAATACATTGTATGGGTCAAAATTATTGATTTTTCTTTTACGCCAAGAATCAGGATATTAAGTAAAGATTATGTTCCATTACGATATTTTGTAAATTTCCTTCCATATATATCTTAAAACTGAATTTTTTGATTAAAGGTGATTTTCTCAATATTTAGACTTTTTTACACCCTCAGATTTCTGATTTTTAGAAAGCTATTTATTCAGCTTTTTTTTCTTCAAAAAATTGACCCTTATTACTGGTTTGTGGTCCAGGGTCACATGTGTGTGTGTGTATATATACTGTATATCTATATCTATATCTATATCTATATCTATATATATATATATATATATATATATATATATATATATATATATATACACATATATAATGTTTTCAACATTATGAAAAATTATCCTGTGACTGCTGAAAATTCAGCTTTTCCATGACAGGAATGTATGGCATTTTTTATATATTATAAAAGAAAATAGTTTTTTTTACAATAGTAATAATAATAATAATATTCTGCACTATATATATGGGCCAAAAATTAAAAAGGGTTTAGGCATAAAAACAATAGGTCTAATACTGCTTTAAATTGTTGTTTTTCAAAAAATAATAATATTTAAAAGTTTTCTTTTTAATTTAATTGCATTTTTGTTTTTTGTTTTTCTGAGAAAAAAATAAATATCATACATTTTCCCGTAATCATAGATCATCACAGAAGACCCGCTAAAATGTCATTCAGTGTAACAGTCTTGTCAGGCATATTTACAACAAAAATCAATTTATGACATATTAAAAGATGAATTACTTTCACCAAAAATACTAATTAGATTAAATTTTTTAAATTTGCCATTATCCTAGGTTTTGCCCATTTGTCAGTAAGATTCTTTTTAAATCTTAATATAATAATAAAATCTTAATAGAATATAATATAAAACACAATAAAATTTTATATTCTTCCTTATTCTTTTATATATTTTGATATGAACAAGTCAGAATAAGCATGTTGTTTAAAGTTTTACATAAATATTGTGGTACACTGAATGGCGATGTAACATTTTTTTCAACCAAATTTTGACATTTTATTCCCCAAAAACTTATTTGAAACCTTAAAAGCAGACACTTTACTTATATTTAATGTGCTTTCTATGCACATAAAGTCACGTTTGACCCATAGGCAATACATTCAATACCTTTGTATTTTATATACAATACAAAGGTGTAGATAATAGATAGGAATAGTCTCAATTTCACCAGCAGATGGCAGTCTGCCTCTACACCTGCCTGTGTTAAGCACAAAATAATCGCATAAAGAAACACAATCAGCCTCATTCTCCTTCTATTAGTGGAAAGCATTGTAACAGAACACAGTATTTGTTTGTGGTGAGTTAATCTAATTGCACCCCACCTTTCTCACTGACCTATCAAACATGCCATTGAATCAAGCAGTGTAACAGATAATGCATTATGATAATAATCCCTTATGATATTATTACGTGACATCTTACAGAAGTTGCACTTGTAAATGAACAGGTAATTAGATCAACACAGAGCCCCGTGGAATCATATTTAGAAGCCCACACGAAAGCTGAGAAGCTTTGGTAGGCATATACAAAATGACTACATAGACTTAAAAAAAAAAATCAATATTAGCTTTCCTAAAGTAGTTTTTATGTTGTTTTTGGCCTTTGTGGTGCTTTAAGACAAACACAAGCAGTGTGTGAGATAACATCAGATTTTAGGGTATTTGATTAGAAATCAAGGGTGACTGAAGCAAATCGTATCAATCCTATAAATATTTTAGAGGGTCGTCGATTTGTGCCGGCACAAATTCCTTAAATCTTGAAAAAATGCAATATAAGCTTTTGCTGGTAACATGTAATAAAAAGCAATTTAGTTATTGGATTTTCTTCACGTCACTAATGCTGTTATGAAACCTCTCTATTAAGTGATGGCTTCGGGACCAGGCAGGACGACGACAGACACGTTCTGTTTCCAGAGCAGAAAATGTTGTTAACTTTAGCTCACCTCAGGAAAGCATTTCATTTATAAGATTTGAGTATCATAATTATACCGCTCTCTTATTGAATCTCAACCTGTCTCCCTCTCTTTGTGTCTGTCTGCGCAGTCAGTGAGAGTGAGTCTGGAGACGGACGGCTGGAAGACCTGCATCGGCGGAGGAATCTTCTGGCCGCATACTGCAAGCTCATAGTGCACAGTGTACTCGAGATGAGCATGGCTGCTGAGGTTTTCAAACAGTATGTGAAGGTACAACACACAGGTTTCCTGCCTCTCTCACTCTGATCTGCTTCAGAGATAATTTTATACTTAATCTGTACTTTGTTACTCAGTAGAAGTTCTACAGATAAGCACTATTCGTGGAATAGCATCAGAACATGCATTTTCAACAGGAAATTGCGGTGTTCACAGCAAATGTGAAAAAAAAAAGACCAGTCAAAAGTTTTTGAACAGTAAGATTTATAAATGTTTTTTAAAGAATTGTCTTCTGCACACCAAACATGCATTTATTTGATGCAAAAGCAGTAAAATTACTAAATAATTGTTGCTATTTGAAATAACTGCTTCCTTTTTGAACATATTTTAAAATGTAATTTATTCCTGTGATCAAAGCTAAATTTTCAGCATCATTACTCCAGTCTTTAGTGTCACTTGATCCTTCAGAAATCATTCTAATATGCTGTTTAGCTGTTCAAGAAACATTTTTGATCATCGTCATTATCAATATTTAAAACAGTTGAGGTTTTTTCAGGATTCTTTGATGAATGGAAAGATCCAAAGATCAGCATTTATCTGAAATAAAAAGCTTTTGTAACATACATTATACCATTTAAAAAGCTTGGAGATTAATACAAAGAAATTAACAGAAAGAGATTAAATTCATTAAATTCAATTAAATTAAGACTTTTATTTAGCAAAGATGCTTTAAATTGATCAAAAGCGATTACAAAGACATTAATAATGTCAAATTATTAAAGAAACCTGAAAAAATTCTACTTAGCTGTTTTCTACATGTTAATAATACAGAATGTTTTTGAGCAGCAAATCAGAATATTAGAATGATTTCTGAAGGATCATGTGACTGGAGTAATGATACTAAAATTCAGCTTTGAAATCACAGGAATAAATGACATTTTTAAATATATTCAAATAGAAATTTAGTTATTTTAAATAGTAAAACTATTTCTAAATTGAACTGTTTTTGCTGTACTTTGGATCAGAAAAATGCAGGCTTGGTGAGCAGAAAATATTTCTTTAAAAAACATGAAAAATCAAAAACTTTTGAAAATATTTAAAAAATATATATATAATGCAAATATAAAATATTAATGTTATAGTAAAAATATAAATAGGAAAAATAAAATAAAATACAAATGTATTTCGCATATTGATTAGTATTAAGATGGAGGTGGTCTGTTCATTTGGCTCCTCTTTTCATAACTGGAGCTCCTAGGCTTGGAATTTACGATAGGTGGGATTTACAGTGCTGTGTGTGTTTGTGTATTTGTGTGTGTTTGACATGCCGACATGTCTGGAATGCCCGCTTGGCTCGGCCAGCACAACATTCTCTTAGCAACATTCTTTCTGATGAGGCCTTCGAAGAGAAAACTACACACTCACACGCTCACTCTGAATGCCATCATTTTGAACGACAGCTTTTAAAGTTGAGGCAAATGACGTAAAGTTGGCAAGTGCTGCAAACCCCTCATTTGAACAGCTTCCTCCTGGTAACAAACGATCACTTCTCTGAACCATACGACACTGGCATATTTCATAGAGTGAATATGTATTAGAATATGTAGGAAAGCAAATAAATGGTAATAAATGAAGGTTGTTGTTTGGAAATAGACGGGTCAGTGGCTGGATTAATGCGGACCGTCATCTACAGCGTTTGAGTTTAATAAACTACACCAGACTGGTTTAACTGGCAGAGAGAAAGCCACTCAGTGTACATTTTAAAGGGGACACCGGATGAAAAATTCACTTTTACATGATGTTTGCATACAAATGTGTCTTAGCGGTGTGTGAACAACCACCCTACAATGATAAAAATCCATTCACTCCTTTTTTTTAATCCTACAGTCTTAAACAGTCTTAATTATCAAGCTGCTTTGATTTTCTGAGCAGTATGACATCATATTGCTCAAGCGCCGCTTACGAACGTTTACGGACTGTCCCTTATTAGCATATTTCCGCCATTTTCTCTGCACTCGAGCAGCTGTAGCAACAACAATGTCTCGTAAGCAATGCAGTGTTTTGTAGTTAGATGTAAAAGTGAACATAAGAGTCTTGATTTCCTCCTGATATCAGAGCCACTAAGGGTAGAGTAGATTAATTTGGTTTTTGATGGTAACGCTCCATCAAATACACAAAAAACAGAAGGGGCGGGTTGAGCAGAGCTCATTATCATTTAAAGAGCCATGCACCGAAACGGGTCGCTGTGAACAGCTGTTTTTGAGAAGGTAAAAAGTGTTTTACACAACCATTGAGGAATTTTAACCAAAGTATGTTGCAGACATTTCAACAAAAATGGGCATCCGATCTTTCCTTTAGTAACAGAGATGTGTCGGAAATCTTACTTTCTGAGAGATACCATCTAAGCAGCATTATAGCTGACAGATATATACTGTAACACTTCACTAAAAGAAATGTTCTGTATTAAAAAAATATACAGCTCAAGCTTTATTGACACAATAATATATTGTTTAACTATCATTAAAGCACCGTTTACATGGAGCAAACTCCACACTTAGTTCACAAACGAATTCTAAAAAAAAAGGAGTTGACTACAAAAACACATTTAAAACATACATTTAATGATACTTGAATGTGATTTGATTTTTTAAATATTATATTTAAGTATGAAATCTTTTAGAAATTAAATATTATTAGTTGCTCACTGATAATGCAAGGTAAATATGTTACATAAGCCCTTAATCTGAAAACTGTAAACATTTTTTTGCCATACACTACTGTTTGAATGTTTGGGGTTATTAAGTCAGTAAATTTTTTATCAAAATATCTTTAAAAATATTTAAAATTTTAGCTTTAAAAAATACAATATAGGTATCATGGGAAAAAATTACATAATTAAATACATAAAGAAAAACAGTTATTTTAAATCGTAATAATATTATATAATATTAGTGTTTTTTTTATTAAAATAAACAGCCTTGGTGGGCATAGGAGATGTCTTTTACGTATATTTAAAAATCTTACCTACTCCAAAGTTATAAATGGTAGTGTATATTGAACTAAAACCCTAAAATCAGAGAGAAGATGATCCTCAGCAATATCATTTGAACAACTAAATATCTTTTTACTGTGACTTTTTCTTTTGAGGGACTAGTATAAATAATGTATCTGTGATATTGGACATTTTGACCCTAAATATTCCTCTAATAAAATGCAAAGTACAAAATGTTAATTATTTTTCCAAAATAAGAGGATCATACAAAATGCATGTTCTTTTTTATTTAGTACTGACCTAAAAAAGATATTTCACATAAAAGACGTTTACATATAGTGCACAAGAGAAAATAATTAAAAAAAATGACCCTGTTCAAAAGTTTACATACACTTGATTTTTAATGTTGTGTTGTTACCTGAATGATCCACAGCTGTTTTTTTATTTAGTGAGAATTGTTCATGAGTTCCTTGTTTGTCCTGAACAGTTAAACTGCCCACTGTTCTTCAGAAAAATCCTTCAGATCCCACAAATTCAGTTTTTTCAACATTTTTGTGTATTTGAACCCTTTCCAACAATGACTGTATGATTTTGAGATCCATCTTTTCACACTGAGGACAACTGAGAGACTCATATGCAACTATTACAGAAGGTTCAAATCCTCACTGATGCTCCAGAAGGAAACACAACGCATTAAAGTCTGGGAGGTGAAAACTTTTTCAATTTAAAGGTCAGGGTAAATTTTACTTATTTTGTCCTGTAGAAAAATATTTTCTGTAGCTTCTGAAGGGCAGTACTAAATGAAAAAAAGAAGATATTTAGGCAAAATAAGAAAAATTTTCACCCCCACCTTCTGTAATAGTTGCATATGAGTCCCTCAGTTTCCACAATTTCTCTTGTTGACTATATGCAAACATCTTTTATGTGAAATATCTTATTCAAGTAAGTTACTAAATAAGAATTTACATGCATTTGGAAAGATCTCTTATTTCTGTGAAATAATTAACATTTTGCAGATTCTGCAAGGTGTATGTAAACTTTTGACTTCAAATGTACGTATAGTATATTGGTATGTTTAAGCATAAATATCATATCACCATATCAGAAGTTCAAAAAATCTTAAACCTCTCATGACTAATAGGCTACACTTTCCAGAGTCTTATCCTGAGGGCCAGACAGACTTATGGGTAATGTGCTTTCACTATGCCACAGACTTGCATTCCTCGGCGTGCAGCCATATGGCAGACATGGAGCACATTGAGCGTTCTTCACAGCCTGTATCGCTCACTGCTGTCATTTCTCCCCTGCAGTACTACAATGACTTCGGCGACATCATCAAAGAGACCCTGAACAGGACACGGCAGATGGACAAGATCGAAAGCGCACGCACGCTGGTGCAGTGCCTTCAGCAGGTATGGAGCCTGCAGTCCTTCACCAGCGCTCTCTCATGTGACGTGCCTCTGCATGGCACATCTGCTCAGCCGGTTGTCCCAGGCCCCTGTGCTCTCTGCTCTCTGATGGGCCCCTGCAGCTGTCAACACCTCAGAGACACAATGAATCCACCCTCACGACATCCCATCATGCTCAGTGTGGAATTTTCTAGCAGCTCTTTCGCTCCTTGAATAGCTGAATGGTAGATCCTCTGCTGAGGAAGGAAATGGAAGCAGCGTTCACACACACATGCACAAATCCTTAAACTTTGCTATACAGTTGAAATCAAAAGTTTACATACAGCTTGCAGAATCTGTGAAATGTTCATTATTTTACCAAAGTAGGAGGGATCATACAAAATGCATGATTTTTTTATTTAGTACTGACCTGAATAAAAGACATTTACATAGAGTCCACAAGAAAAAATAATAGTTGAATTTATAAAAATGACCCCGTTCAAAAGTTTACATACTCTAGATTCTTAATACTGGGTTGTTACCTAAATGATCAACGGCTGTTTTTTGTTTACGAGTCCCTTGTTTGTCCTGAACAGTTAAACTGCCTGCTATTCTTCAGAAAAATCCTTCAGGTCCCACAGATTCTTTGGTTTTTCAGCATTTTTGTCTATTTGAACCTATTTTCAACCACGACGACTTCAGAAGGAAACACGATGCATTAAGAGCCTGGGGGTGAAAACTTTTGGAATTTGAAGATCAGGGTAAATTTAACTTATTTTCTTCTTTTGGGAAACATGTAATTACCTTCTGTAGCTTCTGAAGGGCAGTACTAAATAAAAATAAATGATATTTAGGCAAAATAAAAATATATCTTCATTCTATTCAAAAGTTTTCACCCCCCCAGCTCTTAATGCATCGTGTTTCCTTCTGGGGCATCAGTGGGTGTTTGATCCTTCTGTAATAGTTGGATATGAGTCCCTTAGTTGTCCTTAGTGTGAAAAGATGGATCTGAAAATCATACAGTCATTGTTGGAAAGGGTTCAAATACACAAAAATGCTGAAAAACCAATGAATTTGTGGGACCTGAAGGATTTTGCAATATATTAGTGATAATAGATGAAATAGAAATAAAGGCAGATTTTCTATAAGCTGTGTCATGTGAATGGATTTTCTGTGTTTTCAGCTATATCTGAGGCTGAAACAGGAGCAGGACAGAGGAAACACATGCAGCTCCAGGGTTCAGACCTACAGCAGCATCAAGGAGCTGGCCAGACGCTTCTCACTCACCTTTGGATGGGACCAGATCAAATCCCGCGAGTCCCTGGCCATGATTCACAGGTACCGCAGTCCACCCGGCTGACTCCTCTGCTGCTGACTCAGTGTCAGCGAGTTCACGTCAAATGTCTGGCATAGTGACACAGCTAAAACCAACTGATTGCCATGTCTGTCCACAAATAAAAATAGTTATGTCAAGATGCTTCACCGCACAACTCCATTTAGCCCATACAGAAGAGTTCTGTCTTTGGTTATTTCAGGGCTGAGAAATTCATTTTGCCAGCTGTAATTCCGGTCTTATATTAGGACTCAAATATAGATGGAAGGGGAGAAGGAATATTTAGGTCTTAAAAGGAAATGTCCTCTTACTAACGTGAATAAATAAGTGGGTTTCTCTGTGCAGGGACGGAATTGAATTTGTTTTCAAGGGGTTCGTTCAGCAGTCTGAGAAACACTCTCCACCATACGTATCATACCTCACCATTCTCAGCGAATTCTCCAGCAAACTGCTCAAACCGGACAAGAAGACCATGTAAGTTAAAGCAATGGTTCACCCAAAAATTATGTTCCAAACCTGTAAGACCTTTGTTCATCTTTGGAACACAAATTAAGATTGAAATCCGAGAGCTTTCTGACCCTTCATAGACGGCAACGCAACTGAAATTTTCCCAGGCTCAGAAATGTAATAAAGCTTTTGGATTTCATCAAAAATATTTAACCAAAAATTTGTGTTCTGAAGATAAATGAAGGTCTTACAGGTTTGGAATGTCATGAGGGTGAGTAATTAATGGCAGAATTTTCATTTTTGGGTGAACTATCCCTTTAAAGCTAAAACAAAATTAATTTTGCACACTCGACATCTTGCACTTTTGGATCTTAACTTCATTTTTTTAAACTGGTCATCTCTTCCCCAGTTATAGTTATTTGCAGAAGTTTGCTGGTGAGCAGGTCATCAGCAACAGAGAGGAGAGCTGGATGCCGCTGATTTACTACAGAGCGTCTCTGATGGGCACGGCTGAGGGAGAAGATGCTGTGTCCTTCATCAGCTCTGATACCAACAAACAGCCCTCTATCACCAACCGCTCCAGATCACCCTCTGTCAAACAACTCAACTCTGAAGGTATGAACACTCAAGTGGGTCACTTCTGACATCCAGGTTTTTAGTAATGCAATATGTGAAAGGGTTGTTGTTGATTAAATGAAATTTATAATAAAAATGTTTTAATAATTTATAATACTTTTCTATATTTTACTATATGTGACCCTGGAAAACAAAACCACAAGGGTCAATTTTTTAAAATTGAGATTACTGCATCATCTAAATAAATAAGCTTTCCATTGATGAATAGTTTGTTAGAATAGGACTATATTTTTACTGAGATAACTATTTCAAAATCTAGAATCTGAGGGTGTAAAAAAAAATCGAAATACTGCGAAAATCACCTTTAAAGTTGTCCAAATGAAATTCTTAGCAATGCATATTACATTTTGATATATGTACAGTAGGGAATTAACAATATTATCTTCATGGAACATGATCTTTACTTAATATCCTAATGAATTTGGGCAAAAAAGAAAAATCTATTATTTCGAACCATACAATGTATTGTTGGCCGTGCAATTTATGACTGGTTTTGTGGCCCAGAGTCACATATTTAAACTATAATGTATACTTACATTTCCTCGGGGGAGGTAAGAGTGGCAGTGCCTCCTCAAATTATTTTGGGTGGGACAAAAAAATTTGTAGTAAAAACGGAATAAAACAACACCAATTTCACAAAAGATAAAATTAAAACACGTATAAATTACTTTTTCTTAAAATAACATTGTTCAACAGCAGGTAAAGTTACAACAGGAGTCTGCATCTTTGATTTTTAACAAGGCCTCCGTTGCGATATGATGGGATATGACTGGTTATGTTCAGCTGTGATTGGTTCAGGCGATAAATCCCGCCTCTTGTAATGTTTTTTTTTTAACCAAGAAAATGTGACTGGGACATGAATTTACATTTGATAAAAAAAGAAAAAAATGGTTAATAGTGGTCATGGTTAATAGTGTTACTAAGAAAAAGTTTGATTATATTTGACCTATTTCTATGTTTTCCAGGGGACCAAAGGTTTCTTTCCCCCTCTTCAGAACCAAAAGGAAACAAGCTTCTGAAAGGGTAAGGTCAATCAATAAACACTCTTATTGACTGTAAGCCAGTCATTTGACTAACATACTATTGTATTTTCCTTTCACGTGAAGTTCTGAAGCCCTACTGAGCAGAGAGCAGCTGACCAGCAGTCTGGTGTCTGCTAAAGGTCCAAGGAGCATTGAAGAAGTGGACGTGGATACTGTAGATATTGATGTCTAATGTTGTAATTCACATCTGTCATCATGGATCTGTTGTTTTCTTGTTTTTGCAAATACTGTCTTGTGAGTGTTGAGGACAACATTTGCACTACATAATGTCCTATAAATGAAAATTGTGCCAATTAAAAATAATTATGATCAGATTTAGATGTAAAGGCGGTGCTGAAATATTTGTAAAGAATGTAAATTCATGGTGCATTGCTATTGCTGAAAGTTTTGCACTTAGCCCGTATGGGCTTAAAAAGACAGAATGATGCACTTTCAAATCTTGATGTGTAAAACACTTATGGCTAATTGTAGCACACAAATTTGGACCTTCAATTTTTTCATATTTGCTTCACATTTTGTTCATAATAATGTGGTGTTTATTCAGGTATTCAAATAAGCTATACATTATCGTTTAAAGAGACGCCTTTTATGCATTCTACTTATAAAATTTAAACAAAGGGTTACTCCATAAATGCTTCAAATAAATTTGACTTGGAGAAATTGAAATGTTAACTTTTAAGTTTAATAAACAGCAATAACCTAGTCAATGTGTGATACACTTTTGTCTTAATACTTTATTGAACTCTTTAAGACAGATGAAAAAATTCATTTTTACAATAATAAAAGATGTTAGGCAGCACTTCTATAGAAATGATACAAACATGATTTGTTGAAAACAATTCGCTGGACTAAAGCCTAAAGGTTCAGAACAAACAAGGCAAATATTTACAAATACATATATAAATACATTATAATTTAGAAACACTTTTCACACAGACAATAAAATGTCAAAGTCTAATTACTGCATTATTTCATATTAGCGTGACCCTCAAAACACGTAAGGCAAGTCGACAGAGCTCCATGAGAAATAAGCCATCCGTGAAATCAAGCTGAAATCACTTTGGTGAATCTCTGGAATGTCTTATTGGCCAATTCTGTGCATACAAGTATTTAAATATTTATAAACTTAGTGCACATTTAATATTTCAAGTGTACCGGTTTGGTTCCAGTGTAGTTGCTTGAAACCTACAGTGCAGCTACATTTGTGGTTGTGCATAGACTGTCAGACTGGGCCAGCACAATCTGTCTCGCTAAACAGAGCCTCACCAGACTGCTGGTTTACTGTTTGGTATCCAGCGGCCGGGGGAGCGTATGTGTACACTCTCAGGCCTTGATTAGCTAAACCAGGCAGTTTCGGTATTGGAGAGCAGGATTGGTCCACTTCCTGTTCTACACATTAGCAGATGGTACCTTTGCTTGTGTCGTGTTGTGTAGATGGCTGTCATTCAAAATCATCCTCATATTCATATTCATCCAGGTCCAGGTTACAGTGAGGGTTAGGGATCTCAAAGAGATGTCTCTTCTCGTTACGCAGGTCAAAAGCACATGTAATGTGATCAACAGGGTCTAGAGCATTGTCATATCTGAAAAGAAAGCACAAAAAATACACTGAATTAACATTACAAAATATATTGAGTGAGATTAAAGAGGATATCGGATGCCAATTTTTCACAAGTTGGTATGATTCTTTAGGGTCTTCATGAAATAACATACTTTGGAAATAATTCCTTAATAGTCATGTAAAACAACACCTTTTACAGGGTTTAGACAGAGATTGTAAAATGAAATTCAAAGTCTTTCAAGGACTTTCCAAGCACTACTTTTTAAAAAAATTTAAGGACTTCAAACAGAAATCTTACTTATCAATGCCACCTTTCAAATTTGAAAAAAAAAAAAAATTACTAATAAAACAAATTGGCAAAAATAAAGTGAAGCACATGCAAAGTATTCCTACTAAAGCATTTCAAAGCATACTACACTTTTACACTTATGGTTATTTTTTTAAGTATTAAGTATTTGCGAATACTTACTTTTTTCTGTTTTGTTTTTATACATGTACTGCTTTAATTGTTTGATATTTTCTACTGTTTAAGAAAAAATAAATAAATAAATAATAGCAAAACCACACCAAAATCCTGATCCGAAACAAATGATTCACCATATGTGCTCCGAAGTCCCGAACTGAATCAAAGGATTTGCATTCCACACTCTCAGGTTGTGATTTAAAGCAAAAGATTCACTAACTTGCTCCAAGGTCCTGATCTAAATTAAATTTGCGATTCATGCTCAGAAGTCCCGATCTGAATAATGATTTATAAACCATCATTTCCGATCAGCACTCGGAGCGCCAGATCTGAGAGACTTAGATTGAAACTCGTCGTATAGTGAAACACTTGAATTAGATCGGGACTTCAAATCACGTATTGCGAATAATTTGATTTGAATCATTCAATTCACGAAATGACTGACAAACCCGTTCCGATCTAAATAAAATTTGCGATCCAGGCTCCAAATTCCCAATCTGAATAATGATTTATGAAGCATAATTTGAGAACGCAAATCATTTGTCTTGGATTGGAACTTTGCATATAGCAAATCGCTGGATTTAGATCGGGACTTCAAATCAGGGTGTCTACAGGTTTGACCAAGTTAAATTTAAGACATTTTAAGACTTTTTAATACCATTTTCAAACAAAATTTAAGACCAAATTGAAAGTCCCGCAAAAGTCAAGCACAAAACTATGAGGATATTTTAAATTATTATTTTATTTAACTGATTGTTCTTGGGAATATTCAACAGAAAACACTATTCCAGAAGAAGAACGGAAAAAAAAAAAAAAAAAAGTTTTTTCCTAATTACTGAATGCTTACTTTAAGTACTTCTAATCCACAGCAAAAACTACTAGCTGAACTAATAAAGCCAGTAACAAAACAAGAACAATTACACAAATGACAAGTGTAAATGAATACAACATAAAATTACTAATAAAATCAATAACCCTAGAATTCAGGTGCGGATATTTAATAATTAATTGAAAAATAACTAGTGCTTCTCACTGCAGGTATTTATAGGATGCTGTCTCTTTAAGGCCTAATGCACGTACCTAATACTGGCACGCATCTCTTTCTCAGCTGTTTCGGTTCACTGAAGAAGACATAACCGACTGTGTTTACCAGAATACCAAAACGGGTATTTAGACAGGACTTTGTATGTACGTTTCCGTTCAAGAGGAATCAATCTGTGTGAATCGCGCCTCTCTCTCTCTCTCTCTCTCTCTCTCTCTCTTTCTCTCTCTGATAAAAAAAATCAGCGTGCATGTTCCCTTTTTAAATAGTTTGAATTGGTAAAGTGGCAAGACAAAACATGTGATAATTATAAACTTTTACTCTATGATGGTTAAACTTAGAAAATCCGCGAATCACATGCGTGTAGTTGGGCGGAAACACGCTAAATCTGGCAACACTGAGGCGTTGTCAAGCAAGCGCGTGTCTAGCAACAGAACAGATTTAGAACCTGCACAGGCGATTCTCCTCAAAACAATAAACTTTACATAAATTCAAAGTGTAAAAAAAAACATTTTAATGGAGAAATTCCCTCTAAAATTAAGATTAAAAAATTAAGACCCTTGGATTTAGATTTAAGACAAATTAAGACATTTCAAGGCCTTATTTTAGGACAACGGAATTTAAGACTTTTTAAGGATCCGCGGCCACCCTGTCAAATAGTGTATCGCAAATCATTTCATTTGAATCATTACATTTGCTAAATGATTCACAAACCCGTTACGATCTAAATCAAATAAAAATCACAATACGTGCTCAGAAGTCCTGATCGGAATAATGATTAATGAAGCATAATTTCAGATCAGAACTCGGAGCGCCGGATCACAAATCATTTGTCTTGGATCGGAACTTTGTGTATAGAAAGTCATTTGATTGATATAGGGACTTCAAAACGTTTATCGTGAATCATTTGATTTGAATCATTCAATTTGTGAAATGATTCACAAACCCATTCCGATCTAAATCAAATTTGCGATCCATGCTCTAAAGTCCCAATCTGAATAATAATTTATGAAGCATAATTTCAAATCGGGAGTTCAAATCGTATATAGCATATTTGAATTATTCAATTCGCGAAATTTACAAACCTGTTCCAATTTAAATCAAATGATTCGCGATATGCGATCCGAATGGAACGCTTCAAAACAATGAACAGTTTTGCGACACACTGGTTTAAACTGATCTGGAGTTTCGAAAAGCTCAGTTTGATGTATACATCACTATAAATGCTTTAAAAAATCATTACAAGCAATATTGAAATTTGAAAATGAATGGCTCTTTTAATTTAATCTGGTTTATGCTAGTGGATCGCTTAAAATTAATGACTGAAGTCATGAGTTTGAATCAATCGGAGCGGTTCCAGCGCATTTGGCGCACTCAATTGATTGATTCAGTTTATCTGTTCCTCTTTTCGCATCTTCAGCCATGTTTATACGACATTGTAAATACTACTACTGTCTTAAGATCAGGAATATTGCTATTTTCAAGGGTTTTCAGTGCCGTAAAATTTCAAAGTCAAATTCAAGTAGTTTAAGCACATTATACAGACCCTGTTTTTAATTTGTCAAAACAGCTCTGCTCACAGCGACCTGTCCTGTTTCAGCTCATGTCTCTTTAAATGATAGAGCTAATGTTCACCCCCACCCCTCTTTTCCATTTTGTAGTGTATTTGGTGGTGCATTACCATCAAAAACAAAACTAAGGGTGTACTCACACTAGGCAGTTTGAACCGTGCCCGAGTGCGTTTGACCACCAAAGCGCGGTTCGTTTGACTAATGTGAGTGCTCCGAACCGCGCCCGGGCGCGGCTCGTTTAGCCGGCCCTGGCCCGCTTGGAAGAGGTGGGCCAGAGCACGGTTCAGTTGGACTCGGGCGCGGTTCGCATGCAGTGTGAGCGCTAACCGTGCTGGAGCACGGAACAGGACGCGTCATGTCGCATTTTTGCGAGGTAATCAGCGTTTTTATAGTCCATAATCAAAGCTGCAAAGTCCTTGCTGCACTTCAGCTGGTACCTTGCAAACCTCCCCATACAAACAGCAGGATTGCGTGAAAAATTTCGTGCCACAAAGGCGATAGACATGTTTAACAATAGGCTGTGGACCACCGCAGAACAAACGACGCAAAATTACTATCCACAAATTAAAAAGAGCGATGGACTAAATTGCGTTCAGCGAGAGCGCCGCTCTTCCTGTTTATCCTGAAACCGTCAAACCATAATGACGTAAGCGTGCTCCGGCACGAATGCTGAAACCCTATGTGAGTGCAGGCCAGTGGGGGAGTGGGGAGGGGGGACAATCGTACTCGGGCCCGGTTCATGGCAACCGTGCCTAGTGTGAGTACACCCTAATCCACTGCGTCCTCAGTGGCTCTGATGTCGACTCTAATCCAACTGCAAAACTACAAAACACCTGCATTTCTTAAAAGACATTGTCGTCACTATAGCTGCTCAAGCGTGGAGAAAATAATGGACAGCATATAACTGGCTGAGGGCGGGAATATGCTAATACAGGACAGTCCATCAGCATTTGTGGGCAGGGCCCCGAGAACATCAAAATTTTTAGGTTTTTTGGGGATTATTAAAAGGAGTGAATGGATTTATCACCATGTAAAAAGTGAATTTTGCATCCGATGTCCCCTTTAAAATTTTATGAAAACCTATGAAAAAACTACACATGGGAAAAACACTTCCAGAACCAACTGGAGGGCAAAGAGTTCAGGAACTGACATGGGAACGCATGCCATTGAAAATACACCTGACAATACTGGAGTCTGCTGAAACTGTAAAACATACTTTAATCCGTTTCGTGGTGATCTAAATGTAGAGGTGTAAACCAGTAACCAGGTGAACCCACGAGGAACAGAAGTGGGGGAGAACACAGAAGGAACCTCAACCCTGCACCTACAGTGTCTTACCTGTTTCAACTCTACTCATCCTGCCATTAGAAGTCTGTGCTGATCCTAAAAACGTCACATAACTCATCAGCCCTCCATTCACTGATTCAGTGCAGTGACAATGCAGCAAATGACAAAAGTGGATTGATGTTATTAAAACTGCTTCATCAGGTGAAGTCCTGTTAGATGTCTAGACATACGGTTTAAAGATGCTGCTCGCAGCTAAAGTTCATTAATATATTGTGGTCTGTGGGAAGTTCAACTGTGAGAAACGCAGTCTTACCCATCGTTGTACTGTTCGTTCGCAGTTTCCTCAGCTACCAAGTTATCATACTCCTCTGCAGCGTATCTCTCCCAGTCAGAAATCTCCTGTCCCACTGCCTCAGCATCCTATATGCAGAGCACCAACACTATTATAGCATCCAAGTGACCAAAACAGCCATAAAATGCAATGATCTGTTATTCTTTACCCTCGCAGCCAGTAAGGGATCCCTCTGTTCGTGGTCTAGGTACTTCTCAATGTTGAAGAACGTGTCAAAGAAAATATGGGAAAGTTTACATCTCTTCAAGTCCCTAAGAGTGATCCTTCCTGATAAAAAAAATAAAGTAAACACATTGTAAGTGATTTGACTATTTTGCACACTTTTGTGTGACTACTTTAGAAAGATGGCAGATCTGAATGCAGTCCAACAATCCAACACATTAAAGGATTATTTTAATCACCTCCGTCATCAAAGATGTTAATGTCTTTCTTTCTTGAGTTCACGTTTTTGAGGAAACCATTACACAGCCAACGAGTTGAAGGTCCAAATTGCAGTTTCAGTGTAGCTTCAAAGGGCTCTACGTGATCCCAGCTGATAAATAAGGGTCTTATCTAGTGAAACAATTGGTCATTTTCTTAAATAAAAACCTATATACTTTTCACCACAAATGCTTGTCTTGTACCAGCCCAACCTCACGCATTACGTAGTCACGTTGGAAAGGTCACACATGATGTAGGCTGAAGTACCGACCCCGCTATTTACAAAGCAAACATGCAATGAAAGTTAAATGCCCTTTACCAAAAAAGGTAAAAGAACAAATGTCGTAAGATTTTGAATTTGGAGAAACTGAAATTTTTAGCTTTTAAATTTTTTGTTTTTTTGCTTTACCCTAACTTTTGAAGGGAAGTTTTATATATATATATATATATATATATATATATATATATATATTTTTTTTTTTTTTTTTTTGTAGAAAATGACTTGTTTCGCTAGATAAGACTCTTATTCCTCAGCTGGAATCGTGTAGCTCTAGCCCTTTGAAGCTGCCTTGAAACTACAATTTAGACGTTCAACCCTGTTGAGTTGTACTGAAATTCATTATATGGAGAAAAATCCTGGAAAGTTTTCCTCGAAAACATCAATTTCTTTTCTGAAGAAATAAAGACATGAACATCTTGGATGACAAGGGGGTGAGTCAATTATTCTGGAAGTGAGCTAATCCTGTAAATTATTCTTTATTTTAAATAATACCTGGGATTTCTGGCTTCACCATATCCAACATCTGGCACAGGCAGTCCTCGAAAGGCAGTGGTTCAATGGCCAAGGCCTCAAGCTTCTGAGACTGCTCTTGGTAAAAGTACTGCAGCTCATACATGGAAAGAACTCCATCCCCATCAAGGTCCATACAGCGAAACCAGTACTCTATGCTACATAAATCAACACAGTTGGAGTCATTTTGACAAAAACTCAAAAACCATTTTGGAACATCTACAAGCAATAAACAGGTGAAGGAAGGTATTTTCAGTTACCTGGTCTCAGTCTTTTTGTCCTCCTCAGATATGAGGAACCATACGAAGTCAGCGTAGCTCAGTCTGCCCTCTTTATGAACCTTTCTCTCCCTGAGCATCAGAGTATAATTAACCACAGACCTCATAAAATCTATAATAATGTGATACATGACACGCAAGATTTCAAAAACTGCAGATGGTACCTGGTTACAGCTCCTGAAAATAATCTCTCAATCATACGATGGGATAGGGCTGTCAAACAGAGAAGAAAAATCACATCACAGTCTTTTCCTTTATTCATAGAAAATGCTTAAACTGGGTAATAATTCACTGTCACAAAGGTTGTAAATATTGTAAATTGCAACCACAAGACATAGTGATTTAAAATCCCTATTTTATCATTTTAAAGACACAACGATTATTGACCCTGCCTGAAAAGAGATAAAATTATTAGAGTGCCAGACATGCCGTCATGCTAGAGGAAATTGATGTTAAAATTTCACCGAACTCATTCTGCAGCAAACAGAAACATATGCAGTCAAGTGCTGCTGGAGGGGATGTTTAACGTCACCTCCAGCAATAAGCAGCCAATCATTAAACAGCATGTTAGAAGAGTGTGATGGTCTTAAGGGTGCAGTGGTGGACGGGTACCTTGATCATTATGTCGCATCAGGTCTCTCTGGTCTATGTACAAGTCGTGATCGGTGTCCAGCTCCCAGAACTTACAGTAGATGACATAGAAATGTTCATAAGAGAAGAACTCAGTCAGCTGGTTAATCTCTTCCTCCTCTTCCAGTAGTGCCACATTCTGTTGGGAAACATTTTGTACCATTACACAATTTTGTTACTTAAAATCTAAAATATTAATGTGGGCTGGGTTCCAAAAACTAGCATACAAAACAAATACGGCATATTAAGCACACACTTTATTTTCTGTTAATGTCAGTTACAATTACATTTATCATTTAGTATGAAAATTTGACAAATACAGTCCTATATATAGACTTATAACACATTTACCTGTAGAAAACTACTTTTCCTGAGTTCTGAACATGTAATTTTTCCAGTCCATGAGCGGTTTACATTATAAAATATCCTTTGGACTACCTGTTGGCAAAAAAGCACCTTGCTGAACATCAGGTTCATTGAAGTAATTCGACAAGACAGTGCTGATCTGTAAACTGTCTAGACATATGGTGTACCAAAATAATAACAGTGTCTGTTCAGGTTATTTGAGGTTTTAGTTAATGGTGCAAACTTGTGCTGAATATACAAAAAGTGTTTCAATTACTAGAAAAATACACAACTGGAAGTATTCCTTACAGTGGTAATGTAGCGTGAGTGAAAGTCTGAAGCCTCCTTTAGAAATGCCAGACCTGTATGTGAATCCACCACATCCTTTAAAGAAAAAAAGGTATAAAAATGATTCACGCACCAATATAACATCAAAGTCAGCATATAATAACTGACACGGCTTATAGGAGAAGAAAAAACAGCAATGTTAAATCCATTTGTGTGCAAAGAGGCTCTGGATTGGATTACTGAGAAAAGGCGAATCATTTTAGTCTGTCCACTTGCAGAGGCTAATGCGTTGGTACAAGATGTGTGGAAATGTTAAAGGTATTAAACTTCTAAGAACAAAGGGGTGATTTTAAGGCCAAGTCCAGTTTTTCGCTTGTGCATCAGTTTCAGCCAGTCTCACTCTCTCTGCATACATATGGCCTGCTGGCTTTTCCTATCTGGTGCATTTTTCAGCAGAGAAACGAAGATTTTTTTTTTTTACTCATGCATGTTTCATAGTCAAATACTGGTATATATGCGTAAAAGGCGATAAATTACAACAACTTATTTTGGGGGAGGTGCGGGACTCTTTGACCCTTCCCCCATGTGAAATTAAACAATAGAAAAGCACATAAATCACTGCTGTAAAGGAGCAGTCGGGAACAGGCCAATCTACTCCATAACAATACTTTTTTCATTCATCAAAACAGTCAAAGCAATTGCTAAAGCTACACAATACAAATTAAAGTGCGCACGCCAGAATACATCTCCTCCACTGTGCACGGCCAATCCTGCCGGTGAATATAAATGACATGTCCATCACTGAACTCAAAGAACGCACTTCTGCACACAATTATTTCATAACATTAAGTATCGCATTTGGAATTTTGAAAAGAACGAGAGCAAATAATATAATGCTGAAATCATCAACGCTCAGTGCATTTTGACCTGTGTGTGTCTGTGTTCTCAGTGGTAGGTCTCTATTCCAGAACTCTGTACCTGCAGGAATGGAATAAAGTCCTCTTGTTCCAAATAATTGCAGCCAGGCTTGGCCAGAAGGTGAAGAAATTTGGATGCGTCATCATGACAGGTCTGAAGCACTCTGTGGGGAGGAAACAGATGGTTTTAAGCTCCCTCTCACCCTTTCAAAGAGCAATATGGTCTTCAAAACCTTTCACTTCAAATATGTGTCTTCGGATTAATGGAATCTACAAATGAGGCTCCAGAATTCACGCTCAGCCAGTTCTGACGTACAATGATGGAAGAATTATGATTCAAAACAAGGGTTTTCAACCTTTACAGAGTCAGGGAACCCCCACCCAAATACTCCCAACCAAACCAGGAACTCACAATTTTATCAGGAGCACCAATAATCTCATTAAAAATATTAACATAAATGCATTTCTAGACAGGGGTGGATGATTATACTGGACTATCATCTCCATCACTGTTACATGCTCATGTGATGTTGCTGTGCTACGTCGTCATAGTAGCACAAGTGATTTTTAGGCATTGAAACTCAATGAGGAGGAAGAGAGAACTAATTTCCCTATATGTCTGGACCACAAAGCAGCACAAAAGTATATTTGTAGCAATAATCAAAAATACATTATATGGGGCCTAATTTATTGATTTTTCTTTAATGCCAAAAATCATTAGGATATTGAGTAGGGCTGAACGATATATCGTTATCGTATCTATATCTAGATATGAACTTTCAAGATATTACTATCGAAAAAAGCAACGATATAGACGATATAGATTTCCCCTCTCCGCGCTCGCCCCGCCCTGCATACAACTCTGGCAGTCACACAACGAACATCAGTTTTACGAGTGCCCTTGAATGCACCGCTAAAGACAGCGCGCACACACTACAGAGACAGCGGAGAATGCATGACAATGAGAGAAACACCGGGGACTTCTCAGTCATCCCAAAATAAGCCAAAGCAAAGTTTGATTGCTGACGCGTTCAGTAGCGTTACGCCGTATGAGTCGACGTCCACCAGACACAAAGAAATTACAGACGCTATAACATACCACATTGCAAAAGACATGGTACCTGTGTACACAGTCTCAAAAGAAGGCTTTAAAAAAATGGTTCGGACGCTGGACAAGCGTTATAAAATACCACCCCGAACACATTTTAATCAAGTGGCCATTCCGAAACTTTATAATGAGTGTAAAATTAGTGTTGAATCCGAGCTCCGTGAAATCGATCATTTCGCCACAACCACGGACCTGTGGACGAGCCGGACAACTGAACCATACATAAGTTTAACAGTCCATTTTATCACAACAAACTTCAAACTAAATTAGACCCGCTGTATGCAGACGTCATTCTTCCCCGCGGAGCATACCGGGGATAATATAGCGGAGGAGATGAGAGGTGCGTTAGCAGACTGGAACTTGAAGGAGGACCAACAAGTTTGCGTGACAACTGATAATGCGTCGAACATATATCATATATCATATAGTATCGTATCGATATCGAGATATCTGGCATGAAAATCGAGATATGAAATTTTGTCCATATCGTTTAGCCCTAATATTGAGTAAAGATTATGACCCATGAAGATATTTTGTAAATTTCCTACCATAAATATCAAAATGTAATTTTCAATTAGTAATATGCTTTGCTAAGAACTTATTTTGGACAACTTTAAAGGAGATTTTCTCAATATTTAGACTTAGATTCCTGATTTTCAAATAGTTGTATAAATATTGTCCTATCCTAACAAACCATTCATCAATAAAAAGCTTATTTCTTTTCAATTTATTTTCAAATTTAAAAAAAAATCTCAATTTTAAAAAATTGACCTTTATGACTGGTTTTGTGGTCCAGGGTCACATATGCGCACACTGTCTGAGCGCTGACAGAAAGGCTTGTGCACGTAAAGACTGTGCTCAGAGCGTGGGAGTTATTTTTGCCACTTTATAGATCTTTAACAGATATATACACACACTTGTATGTGTCAAAATGCACACCTTTGCAAGTATCCTCATAAAGAGTAATTTAGGTCTTAAGTGAAAGCAGTGAACAGCTGAGAAAGAAAACACGTGTAACAGTATATTAAATCCAGGCAGCTCTTAAAGTGACAGCAGTCTGATTTTCCTGCTGTCTGTCATTCATGTTAGTCAAACAAGAGAGAGAAAATCTCACTGCTCTTGGCTAAATCACTTCTGTAACTTTAATAAGAAGAAATAAATACTTAATTTACAGTGAAGATTATGCAGCGTTTTTATTCATTTGATTACTTCATACAATGCATGTAGCATTTCTTATTTATTTGTTCTAATGCAGCTTTTTTTGCCCTATTGCCTATATTTAGTTTCTTATTCCTGTTTAATCGCTGACTGTTTACTTGTCTTCAGTGAGCTTGAGTTTTTTTGTTTTTATTTTTTATTTAAGCTAGTATTAGTTTTCTGTGATATTGGCACTGGTGACAAGAATTGTGACATTTCTATGGTATAAAAATTGATATCATAAAGACCTTATTTAAAGCAAAAATAACTATATTGCGATATATTGTTACTGCAAAATAAAATTACTCAAGATTTGGGTCACATTGTAATTTTTTCCCATTAAATTATATTTTTTTATTTAATTATATGTGGTGCATATCATGTATCTGTTCATGGACACTAGAGTTTGTTTTAATTCGAACCAAACATGACAAGTGTGAACACACCCTGAAATAAACAGCAGTATTGTTGCACAAAATAATCACATTACCAAAATTATATACACAGAGCTCACTGCACTTCAGCTCTTGACAAATTGACATTTACACACTTGTTAAAAACACCATGTGCAGTAGGGGTGTAACGGTACGCTAAAATTGTATTCGGTTCGGTACAGTGTCTTGGAGAGCTCGGTTCGGTTCATTTTCGGTACAAAAAAATAAGAACTTACAAAATCTTTATTTTGAAAAGCTGCCAATACACAATAGAATTCTTGCATAAAATAAATAAAAGCCACACATTTGGGTGATATTTTACATATTTTTTTTAAGGCTCTGAAATGAAGCGGTTGCAATAAATGTTGTTATTATTATACAAATTAGAGTGTTTATGAATGGTTATGGTGATTCATGTTACATTTGCATATTGTATTTTATGAATGAAAGTAAAACTGGCAAGGTGAATCTCTTTCTTGTTTTATTTAATGTTATCACAGGATAGTTAATATAGGCTGTGTGTGGGGGAAAAAAGTGCGTGAAATAAGACCACAAAAATCTGTTAATGTGTTAACGGTCTAAACATATGCATTTGGACTATATTTTTTAGATACATACGTTTATATGTATTTAAATTTGAAAGTAAAATAAATAACAATATTTATTTATGTTAAATCATAATCTGCGTGACCGTGACATTTGCTTTGATGACGTTCCAGGGCATTCCAAATGAGCGATTATTGTCAGCGAAGTCCACTTCAACGGATATACCGTGCTGAGCGAGTAGGGAGCAGTGAACACTGCGTAGGGACCCTGTCGATCGGAACACACCCAAAGAGTATTTGCGCACCTGAACCAAAGTCCTTTTGGTCTTTGCCTTAACTGTGCGTGTGTTACTGTGCGTCACTCAATAGCGTCCGTGCGGAAACTCGCCTAGGAACATTGTTCCGCTGCGCTTAATATCACGCTAATAATAAATTTTAAAAAAAAATATACCGAAACGGTACGCAAGTGGACCGAACCGAACAGGCCGTACCGAAACGGTTCAATACATCCCCGTGAACCGTTACACCCCTAATGTGCAGCCATTGACCCCTGTCAATATTAATGTGAGAGGGCACTGTAAAGAGAAGTATTGTCTTACTTTCGCCACATTGCCACAAACTTGTGAACAGACACATATCCCCTCCTGTCTCCTCCAGCAGCATGGAACAATGGAGCTTTCCAATAGAGTGGGCACTCACAAGCCTGCAAGAAGACAAGTGTCACAGTAATAGATTGTTACTGCAACCTCAGTAAGACAAAATAAGACGTAATGAATTTTCAAATAAACGTTCAATTTATCTAAACAAAGTCAAACAGACTGTTAAGTTCTGAACGTTACAGTAGAGTTCAGAAATAAAATGCTGTAACCGTTCTCTCTTAAACGGGCAATTGAGCTCAATCAGAGGTTTCTGTTAAGTGTTTGGACGTTATGACTACATCTTTCACATGTGCTGTAGAAACTATAAATGGCCTAATTAGCAATGATTATGTTTATAAATCATTCTGTTTAAATTCCTGAATCCCGTCATTTACCTAGACGGTTCCCTTCAGGATATGCAATTCAACATATAAACAGTGGTGATATTTTTCCACTGGCTACAGGAAAAGTAAAACCTTCAAACTTGTAAACAGTTATAAGTTAGTTACACAAAATGAACAATTTGCAGAGCGGATAAAGGTGGCACGTTACAAACCACACTTACCTTGGCGACTAGACCCATGTCTTTTAAAGTGACTCTTTCATCAGGAAACTGAGAAAATATTTGTTCTATCTTGGAAATAAGATTGTCTATGTTGATATTGGCCTGGGGCTGTCCTCGAGGGAAGTAGAACTTTGGAATGCTTTCACTTAAAGCTGGTGTAACGGGCTCCTCTTTCTTAGCCTGTGCCTGCTGAAAAAGACAGAAACAATAACCATTAGCCACAAGACTCATCATGGGAGAGATGTACGGTTGCTCTGAAAATTGCACCTCAATCAGCGTTTCACAGTGATGGATTAATTAGGTCGTCTCAGAGTGCATAAAACACAATTTAATGGATTAATTTGTGGATGATTTTAAAGAGTAGGAATGCAATTTTTTTCGTTCCATGAGATGCTGTACCCACGAAATAGGATAAGATGTTAAAGTGGATAATGGTTTGAAACACGAGCTGTGACTCCTTCATGACATCCACTAAAATTTTAAATACAAAATGTGACCCTGGACCACAAAACCAGTCTTAAGTAGCACAGGTATATCTGTAGCAATAGCCAAAAACCCAAAGACCCATTTTTTGGGTCAAAATGATCAATTTTTCTTTTATGCCAAAAATCATTAGGATATTAAGATCATGTTCCATGAAGATATTTTGTACATTTTCTACTGTAAATATACAGGGGTTGGACAATGAAACTGAAACACTGGCCAATATAGTGTTGTAGGTTTCATGGCTACATTTGCTCAGCCTGGTGGCCAGTCTTTACTAATTGCACCTTCCACCAGTAAGAGCGGAGTGTGAAGGTTGACTATGTGCACCCAATGGTTCAAACATAGTACCCTAAAGGTGGTGCTGTGTATCAGGATGATAATGTACCAATACACACAGCAAGACTGGTGACAGATTGGTTTGATGAACATGAAAGTGAAGTTGAACATCTCTCATGGCCTGCACAGTCACCAGATCTAAATATTATTGAGCCACGTTGGGCTGTTTTGGAGGAGCAAGTCAGGAAATGTTTTTCTACACCAGCATCATATAGTGACCTGGCCACTGTTCTGCAAGAGGAATGGCTCAAAATCCTTTTGGCTACTGTGCAGGACTTGTATTTGTCATTCCCAAGATGAAATTATGCTGTTTTGGCCACAAAAGGAGGCCCAACACCATACTGATTGTGGTATAAAACTAGGTGTTTCAGTTTCATTGTCTAACCCCTGTATATAAAATGTATTTTGGTTAGTAATGTGCATTGCTAAAAATTTCTAAAAATTAAACAAACTAAAACTTTTTCAATATTTTGATTTTTTTTGCACCCTGATTCCAGATTTTCAAATTGTTGTATATCGGCCAAATACAACAATTGTCAATCCTAACAATCAATACATTAATGGAAAGCTTATTTATTCAGCTGTCAGATGATGTACATATCTAAATAAAAATAACAACAACAACAACAACAACAACCACCTTATGACTGGTTTTGTTGGTCAAAAGTGAGGGTAAGATCCTTTTCATTTAGTATTTTACATTTGTTTTCTTTAGGGTTTGTTACATTTAATAAAAAAAAAGAAAAGAAAACAAAAACTTTCACCTGTTGACAGAAAAAAGGTCTAGTACATAATGTACATAAACAACTATGAGTTTGGTTTAGTCTGGCTGAAGTTGAAAACCGGAATCTCTCTACAGTGTGATAACCTGTTGTCCTTGCGTCAAATCTATTTGCTATCATGTTCTGAAAAGAACAGTTTTAAAAAGTTACAAAGCTGATAACAACTTGTGATGGACTGCAGGTTCAGGCTTGCAAACATTGTTGGAAACAGATTAGCTTGGTATGGTAAACAACATCAGAAATAAACTACTGGACTGGTTATACATTGGACAATCGAGTATTTAGTTACACTGACTAAAAAAATAAAAATAAATAAATAAAAACAAATTAATGCATGGAGTTTATAAAAAGAAGAGGAACAATCAGGGGCAAATGTTGATGTGGACTTGACGCAGCCTTGGCTGAAAAGTTCAAGAAGTTTATAAAGCCTTGAGATTTGCAGAACAGTCTTTATGACCCAGAGTTGGGTGGATGAATGCTGAAGAGTGACATTTACAAAAATTGGTGGGGATTTTGAGAAACCTTGACCGAAGTGTGCACAACAACAGTATGATAGCTTTATCAAATGACAAAATGTCCTTCATACCCAAATGTTTTGTGAACACTTGTGGTTAAATTCCTCTTATTACTGATTTTCCAAAGGCTCAGCTTCCCACAGTAACTTAAAACCTCAACTATTTGAGTGTCAGGCTGCAGCTGTGAAGATCTTGACCCCCTAGTACTTCCACACAGAGAAAAAAAGAACTCCATCAAAGCTCACTCTCTAGAATAAGCAACATTACAGTGAACAAGGTCCATTTGGCTTTTCTGTATTAGCCAAACACATGGACATGTAGGCTTCAGCCAACTTGACCTTCTGTGCTGCTGCTTTAGCCTGAGAGATATAGATTTTTTTTTATACTGTAGCAAAGCAATGAATTAGGTAGCAATATTTGGTTGTGATATGGAAGCAAAGCAGATATTAATAACCTTCACTGTCATGCTTCATTCTGGCATAAAAATGAAGGAGCACACATGGCAGGGCTCTAGACTAACTTTTTGCACTGGTTGCACTGGTGCGCCTAACTTTTTTTTGCACCAGCACAAAAGTTAGGTGCACCCAAATTTTCAACCGCATCACATTTAACACCGCAGTTTTACAAGTTCACTTTTTTTTTACTTTTTTTATTTATTTATTTTTTAATCCCTGTCCATATAGGCAATATTGACTTGTAAATGATTAACTAACAATCTGGTCAATATAAAGTTCTTTATTTGAAGCATATTTTTTCCCCAGTACTTTACCCTACTTTATGTAATAATGAAAACATTTCAGTGAAAAAATAAGTCCAAAACTCTCTATTTTAACATTTTGAACAATAGGGCTCTAAAATTGTTTTTTTATTTTATTTTTATTTTTCGAAATTCTTGTTTTAATTTTTCTCATAATCAAATGAAAGCATAAACATGTATTTATTTTTAATCAAATGAAAAATAAACCTTTTTAATTTTTGGCAAACATGTATATGATTTATAAATAGGAATATATAAACACCTACGTTATACTGTACAAAAGTAATACAGGACTAATATTGTTTTGTTTCATGTTAAACCGTACTTTTATTTTGACAGGTTTCCGTGAAGTTTCTGTGTGTACAGTATGATATGATGCTTTCTCAAATGAAACAGTAAAAGTGACACCGTAGGTTTGGAGATTGAGTTTATCTGTTCATGTGAGATGCAAATGCCAAAAATTAGCGGGAGCGTCACGTGTGCTTCAGTAGCATATACGCGTGTAGTTAAAAAAAAAAAAAATACACGTCTCCACCATTAATACATAGAGGCGAATGGAACATGCAGGATTCATTTTAAACGGTCTTTTTGCCTTTCAGTTTTCATAGACACTAGTCCATATCGCGACTTGAATTAAGTGACAGACCAACTTTTGATTTATCAATCCAGAAATCAACGTATTACGTGGCATTCCGCGCCATAGTAAATTCGGTTTTTATGAATGGAGTGCGCGATCCAGTCCGTGTTTTTGCGGAGGAGGCATTGTAAACGCTTGCCAATGTAGAGACATCCTGACTGCATCACATGCATTTTCAAACGTACACACACGTACAGGAATATCTGGACCACGGACAATCAGAGGGGGGGCGGGATCCGTCCTTTATCTCTGATTGGTTTAGACCACGATATGGGTCTAATGTGCGTCTGCTGTTGAGCAACAGGGAGACTGAAGGAGTTTCGTTTTTTTCCCCCTCGAACGGCTGGTCGCACCGGTGCAACCTTTGATTTTTTTTAGTCGCACCAAATTGGTCGCACTCTAGAGCCCTGCATGGTAATATTCTATTTATTACAAATCCGTTATTAAAGCAAAGAAAGTCAAGTGGCCTTTGGTTCAAAAAAAGGGTAGGGTGGAAAAACTAAAAGCCGTTCGACTTTCTTTGCACATTTACTTTGTAAACACTAGGCTGGTACTTCCGTCTATGTCACGCCACGTGACCTTTTCAACGTGACAACATAATGCGTCTCGAACGCATATCACAGAACTAGTGCAAGGTGAGCATTTAAAAATGAAAGATTGTTTTGCTAGGTAAGACCATTTTTCTTCACTGGGATAGTGTAGAGCCCTTTGAAGCTCATTGAAACGGCAATTTGGATCTTCAACCATCTGATCCCCATTGAAGTTCAGTATATGAAGAAACAATCTGGAATGTTTTCCTCAAAAACCTTACTTTCTTTTCAACTGAAGAAAATAACACATGAACATCTTGGATGAAATTAGTGAGTAAATTATCAGGAAATTTTCATTCTAGAAGTGAACTAATCCGTTAACCTCTTGGTCCACAAAACTAATGACTTTAAATTTCATTAACTCTTCTAATTAGCATGGCAAAACATGACATGAAATGTAATAATTCATTGAACCTAAAGTGGGTTGTATACACACATTTCATACTATAGAAAGCAACAGTGAATACCCACTTTTGCAGCCTTGGTTTCCATATTTTTATTTTTATATTTATCCAATTATTGTCTAAATAAATATTTAAATATTCCTAAGCCTTAAACAAAACAAACCACCTTCAAGATTTTTCATAACATTTTAAATAAAGCAAAAAATATTTGCAAATCAGAATATACAAACATTACAAGACCACTAATTAAATTTTTTCGACTACACAATGATGCAATAAAAAAAAACAAAAAAAAAAACAGTACAAATGTAGGTAACAGTAGTTATAACATATAGTTTAATAAAAAACAAGGCCATCTTAATTTAGTTGTCACTGGGCAGCCCTATTTTATGCAGCAATAAGAACATCACATGGACAGCCGTATCCTCGTAAACAGGAACTGTTTACACGTCCAGAAAAATCTGATGACTTTATAAGCTTGGGTTTCATGTAGTAATTTTAACCTATTGATAGATTAGCTAGTACACTACCTCATCTCATTCTAGAGACATCCATAACATATGTTCAGAAATAGTCCACTGCTACTCATCAGTAATTGCACAAAAATCTACTTAGATTTTGCTTTCAAATACACTCCTAGAACCCTGTATGGAAGTTTGGAAGCCTAATGCAATTGGACAGTCTTTCTCTGATGTGGCATGCAGGGGATTCTGCTCAGTCTAACCCACTGTGAGAGATGAATGCGTTTAATCTTGCCTTCCCCAGTCAGTGTCAGCGATGTCTATAAAAGGGAATGACCATCATCAACTCCAGCACAAGACAGACAGAGCCTCCTGCTCAATCCTAAATATTTGGATGCTCTTAAAACCGCTGATAATCCTCTAGCCTCTGTTATTTAAAAAAAGAAAGAAAGAAAAAACATTTTGCAGCTATAATCTCACATCTAATGGACGCTAACATCACATCACATCCCTACTGAGACTGACAGCAATAGCATTAAGCAAGCAAGAATCGAGATCACTCTGATGGCTTCACACAGAACATATAAGACAACCTGCCTGTCCTTGCTGGAAGGCTTTGAGCCTCTTCTTAAAGCGAGAGGGTAGCACAAAGTCACAGCCGCGTGCCAGCAGTGCCAGCTCCTTCCTCAGGTCAGGGTCCTGCCGTAAAGAGATCTCCTTCATTCTCATGCTGTTGTCGGCTAATGGAGCCAGTGTGGCAGACAGTATGCACTCCGGGGTCAGGATAATCTTGCTCAGTGACTGTCCCGCCACAGGACACTCCTCTGCCTGTCTTTATCAGAGCACCAGCTCTCTTAATGGTGAATGGCAGCTGCTCCTCTCAGCCGTGCAGTGGCCTGATTCACAGCCCTGCCTGTTGCTCCATACATCCAATAGTGGCTGGCAGAGGTCATACAGTCCTGTCCTGAAAAGTCACTGGGGAGATAGGACGAGGGTGTTTGTGTGAGAGCAGTGGAAGGGGGGGCAGTCGGAGGGTGTGTGGATCTGCCCTTTTCAGTGTGCATTCCACTGCTCTCATAGAGGTTATGTAAAGACACAAACCTGCTCACTTGGAACCCTTTGATTCTGTATCCAAGAGATACAGCAGCTACTAAGAGCAATGATTAACTGCAAAAGGATGCAACATTCTGACAAATTAGCATACTTCGAATTAATCTGCCATTTAATTTAATTTCAGTCATCATTTACCTACACTCATGTTGTGCGATTTTCTATTTTGCGTAAGATATATGCCAATGGGCAATGTTCCCAAAGCTTTTCAAAATATCTGTTTTGCAGAAGAAAGTCAAACAGGTTTTGAATGCTGGCTGTTTTCTTTATTTAAACCATTTCTGTCAACTTAAACACAATAGGGATGCTCATTTCGGTTAATTTTCCTGACCGACAACCGCTGCTCGTTATCCGGTCATTAACCGTTAACTGATAAAATTAGAATAATGAATTCGTTTAAAATAAAAATAGAATGCACGAGTATCTGTGATGATACATAAAAATACAAGCAAATGTTTTATTTTAACGTGCAAACAGCAGCATACAGAGCAACAACAAAAACTGCATTCTTCATATACTCAAATTATCACGCATGAGCAGCGCTTCTGAGAACAGAGAAAATCAGAATGAAAAAAAAGAATAATATAAATAGGCCTACACTAAATATGTATAAACTAAATAACTACCTAATTAAGATGACAAAACTAAAACACACTGAATCATTCTATGCGCTTTGAAGAACTGTACCGGTCTTGTTCTTCTCGTCGGACATAAAAATATATAGCAGGCCAGCTTATACCTCAGTTTTTAACATGTGGACATGCTGTACGGATAGACTGGGACGCTGTCTGTTAACGCTTAGATCCGTGACAAAGACACTTCACAAAAATCCTTTCAATTTGCGGTTCGGGTCTTTTCATCCAGTAGTCATATGTGGAGAAACGTGTTTTCGCAGCGTTCAATAGCCAATCACAGACATTTCTGTTGATTACATTATAGCAATGGCCAATCAGAGGCGGCTATGTTACGATCCTCTCACCACTCAAAGTGCCGGTTTCAGTTCTGCTGAATTCTATACCTCCACGAACTCTCTCATTAAAACAAAGAAAGTGTAGACATGATGTAAATAAGAGATTCATTGTACAGAGTAAAGGTTTTTTTTATTTTTTTTTATTACTTTTTATTAACTTTGTGAGATTGCGATTAACTACAGTATTGTATGAGTGACAGCTTTCCAGTGATTGTAAGGGGAGCGCGCACTTTTTAGACTATAATTAATTCAGAATTTGAATACATTTATTCATGGATTCACTCTCTGATAACCCAATATCGCCATTGCCATCATGTAGCATAGGCTACTTACACGAGTTACACAAACTAAGAGAAGGTAAAGCAGGTGCTTACTCAACGAAATATGTCTGGACAGCCGCACTTTTACACGCGCCCGCGAGTAAACATTATTTTTTCTTTCACCATGCAGCAAACTATAAATAAATAAATAAATATATATATATATATATATATATATATATATATATATATATATATTATTATTTTTTTTCTTTATTATTATTATTATTATTATTCATTTTTTAACCGTTTAACTGATAGTAATAATCGGTTAAAATTCTTACTGACGGTTAACGGTTAAACGGTCAATATGAGCATCCCTAAAACACAATCATGAAAAAATCATGACAACAGCCAATTGGGGCAACATCAAATAGAGCAACATGCCCTTCATCATCAGCTTACATGCTGCTGTGTGATCTCCTTATACAACTCTTTTAAAACATGGCTTAAATGCTGGAAATTAGGCTGACATTCTTATTTAAGGCTTGTGGATGCTTGTGCTACTGCACTGTAATTTAGCTGGACTTTTCATAAATAGAAAATTATCAATTCAAGTTAAGTCAAATCACCTTCTATAGCACTTTATACAAGCAGCTTTACAGAGATAAACTCAGCTAAGGAGACAACTCAGATTCAGATTAGGGCAGCCGTGGCCTAATGGTTAGAGATTCGGACTTGTAACCCAAAGGTTGCAGGTTCGAGTCTCAGGTCCGGCAGGGATTGTAGGTGGGGGGAGTGAATGTACAGCACTCTCTCCACCCTCAATACCCTCAATACCACGACTGAGGTGAGTCCCTTGAGCAAGGCACCGATCCCCCAACTGCTCCCCGGGCGCCGCAGCAATGGCTGCCCACTGCTCCGGGTGTGTGTTCACGGTGTGTGTGTGTTCACTACTGTGTGCACTTGGATGGGTTAAATGCAGAGCACAAATTCCTTGTATGGGTCACCATACTTGGCCTCACTCACCCCCTTTCCTATTCTGCTGTAAAGCAGCTCCAAAAGACAAGAGAGTCATTATTTCAGATCATGTCAGTAGCTGCGTTTCTATTACATACTTGCGCAAAACTTTTGCGATATTTAATAAATGTCGACAAAAACTATTGCAAAATGACTGCGTTTTCATTAACGATGTTATGTGAATAAAACAACTTTTTCCTCTCGCAATAAGCCATGGCAAGGGATATTGGTAAGTTTACATATATCACAGTCACTGCACTAGCCATTATTTTTAATCGAAAGGCACCTAGGTATCTTTGCCATGTATAAACACAAGCAATGAGTCGCCACAATCAGCTCTGTTGGCCGTGTTAGGGCTGTAATGTGCGCAGATGAGCATTAATGACAAGAAAAACCCCTTATACTTGACAGTGGCCATAAACATACCATTTCTTAGAGGTTACATACTACATTAAAAAATGTTCATGTTACTTTTACAGGTCATCTGTAAACGCAAAAAACACTTTTCCATTGCAGTTTTGCGAAATATTCCTTTAAAAAAATAAAAATAAAAATAAAATAAATAATAATAATACGAGCATAAAAAGTAAAAATTTTGCGATATATGGGAGTTTTTGTTAAATTTGTTATTTCCATTATGTGCATTTTCAATTTGCAATTTCAAATTGCACAATTTGAAGAGTAATGGAAGAGCAGTTAGTGTGAAGTTAATCAAACTTTTTCAGAAGTCACCCTAAGCAAATTTAGATCTATTTTTTATATTTATATGATCAGAGCTGAATGCACTTCGCATTTGAGACATGTAAAGTCAACCAATCATTTGCATGGGGTGACTGAGATAGGGCAGGATATGAGAGTACTAGAGCAAGCTCAAACCACTAAACAATGAACCTGAATCATTATATAGAAGAATTAAAAGAATATGCACTGTAAAACATGAATAATGCAGTATATATGTTGTGCAAATTCAAAAAGCACCATATGTTTAGATTAGGGCTGCTCTCAACTAAATTTTTTTCCGTTTGACTAGTCGTTCATTTTAAGCATTAGTTAACTATTAGTTGCACGTTTAATAATAAACCATATAAATCATAATAATGAGCATTTAATTGCCTACATAGCCTAATAAGCGCTCTAGCACATGAAAAAAAGCTTGCCACAGCACACCGGCAGACATAATTACGATTGTAGGGGAACGACAGCGGACCACAGGAAAGAGGGCGGAATGAGGCGCAATAATAGTTCAAATATCTCGATTACTGTATGATTGTTTGAAGCTGAATTTGAAACTGAATTTCGATTAATTGCATAAACATCTTGTTTGCTTTAATTATTTTACAAAAGTGCAACGTTTGAGTGCACACAAATAAAGTGTCTTTACAGAGTCGAAAGACTTTTAGCTGCATGACCCAAAATGACAGAGTATTTTAAAAGCAAGTGACCGCACCGGCGACTTCCATCTGTCATGCAGTAAGCGCGCTAGTATTCAGCTTCCACACTCTGCACAGACACTAGAATAGCGCACATTTTTCTAGGTTAACATTACATTAAGCGGCCATGTAAAGTTACTACAACTTACATTTTTTAGGTGAAAAGCCATATTTGAGGTTGATTAATGATAGCTGAGCATTTGGATGTCCTGCCCGATGTACTATATTACAATATAGACGACTATATTACAATATATTACAACTATATTACTGCGTGACTTCGCCACTTCCTGCGAGATGTTTTTTCTTGCTACTAAGCAACTAATAAAATGTCAACCAAGCCTAGTCTCGTCGTCTAACAGTTAGTTGACTATTAGGGGGCAGCCTTAGTTTAGATAGTAATAATACTATCTAAATAGTTACTAATATAAATAGTTGTTATTAATAAACTGCAACTGCGTTATAACCCAACATCAAGCATGTGGATAATGTATGCAAGCTACTTACAAAGAAAGTGTCTGATCAAGAAACAAACTATTACTGAATTTTATTTGTAGTTTAATTTGCATTATGGAATTTGCATCAGCCCATCTTGCCTTCATGGATGAAACAGTCGCACACAGCATTCAATTAACACACTAAGGGAAAGACACCGGTTTATATATTTTAACACACTCAAACATATTTAACTTGTAGTACATAAGCTCTAAATTGTAGTTTAATGCAAAGCAATTTTTAAACCATCTATATGCCCATGGTCAATTTAAATTCTGTATAGCAAAACTGCACAACATAAACCCTGAATTGGCCCTCCTTGAAGGGTAAAAAAATCTACAGATGTATTACTGCCTATGTTTTGTTTATTTTGCTTTCCAAGGCTACAGCTTCCAGCCATTCCGCAGCTTATTATAGATGACAAGTCTTAGTTAGTAGCACAGCGTAGAAGTATTGAATTCAAAGAATGATGGCTGAAGCAGTTGAGGACTATTAAAAGACCCAACATGCTCTGTTTGGGCAACCCCACGAAACAAATGTATCTTGAGTCCTTTAACAAACATCCGCTCCCAGACTGACTGCAATTACATCAATTCTCTCTAACTGTGTTGATCCAAAGAAACTCAGCCTTTGAGGCTGGGCGTTGTGCATCTGAAAATGCCTTTCTTATGCCCATTATTGTTTTGAAAACTAATTGATTAATAAAAGCAGACTTTAGTGACAAGTGATCTGCCATAGAAGTGAGTGAATATGCACAGAAGGCTGGGAGCCAGAGCATCTAACAAACAAAGTGGTGCAAAAATAAAGCCCTGCCTGGCTTAAATAAGTATTTTTAGATGTCAGATCATCGAATCCACATTCTTCCACTCATTCCAGTAGAAACAGTTCCTGTTGTCATCCAATGGCAGGATACTGCACACATTTGATAAGCCCAATTTTCTCACTAACTGCTTTTGAAGTCCTCGCTCATCAGTCCATTAAAAAATAAGGAAAAACAACAAAAGGGCCAAAGTAAACCTGCTGGTGAACATGTCAATATTTTTGTTTGTCCTTTAGGTCTTTTGGAAAGTTTTCTCCTAACAACACTTTCCCCTGCATTCGGTTCAGTGTTTGTGCTACACGTACAACAACTCTCCACTGTCAGAGTAAGCTGGTACTAACAGAACGAGAAAAAGATCTGCCTGAACAAGAGGTGGCAGCTGTCCGTGCCGACAGTGCCAATTTCCAAACAAAGCTCTGTGTCCAGTCAGTAAAGCCAAGTGGTTGAAGAGAGGATGACCAGCAAGGCAAAAGTGAGGAGCACTAACAAACATACTACAATTCAAGTGCTGGAGGGGAGAAAAATATAAACACTGTGTGATAATGGTTCGATAGGAGGCTGTAAGAGTTATAAACTGCCATCAAAAGTCAAACTAACCCTCCAAATAAAAGCTAAAAGTCAAAATCCTTTTGCAGCTGCATATCATTTGAACATAATGAAAGAGAGAAAACCAAAATGAGACTTCATCAAGGCAGAAATGTGAATCAAAAACCACAAAATGCTCTTGATTCCCTATATACAACTTGATTAGAACTAACACTTCTGACAAAATGGATGCCTTTAATTACCCATACTTTAAAGGGAAGATACTAAACTGTAGGGATGGTACATGCAGAAAGCATTTAGTTTTTTTACTTTGACCAAACTGCCTCTTTAGCAGGATTGGTAATTAACAAGGGCTTGTGGCAAAAATGCCACCAAAATAAATAAAAATACCCCATCATTTTAAGACAAATGGGCAAAAAATGCCCCAGCACAATTAAACAGAGTATAACAGCTGTCTTGATTAAAATGAAATGTGAAAACGAAAGAAAAGGGTCAATTTGCATAAGCTTTTACATTCTGTTTTGTGCTTATAACCAAAGACTTAACCAATTAAAAGCATTTCTGTTGAACACAAGAATGCACTGGCCCATCAGAGGTGCTTAGATTAGTCAGCAGTGAAAACGCCGAAGCTGTTGTTGAGTGTGCACACTCGCAAACTCCCTCATCGTATCTGCACTGTGCAAATAAAATTAATTTCATATATTAAGTGATTATACAGGGAGTTTTTGCATAACTTGTGCTAGACTTGGTTAACGTCATGGACCGACATTTGTCTGTAAAGCCAGAATGTGATGTGCCCAAAATGAAACAAAAACAATTATATAGTTTTCTAACTCAAGATTAATAATCATTATCACAATATAAGGGCCAATAATCTACAATAATGATTCTTGTCATAATACTGCAGTCCTATGAGCTCTTGTTTTTTTTTTTTACATGTATAATTTAGATACAACTTTAAACTATTATTGTTGACAACAGTTTGAATATTGATTAAAATAATTTAAGAAAATTTGCCCTCAAAAATGTTAAAAAAAAATGCCCTGGAGATCAATTCCTTGATCAAAAGTAACCCTGCTCTTTAGTATTTAAATATTTTATGTATATTAAATGTTGAATTTTAAAATATAGAAATGAAAGAAAAATTCCAAATTAAATTCATGAAGAAATGTCACACCAAGTACGCAAGTTCTCCACCTTAGACATTAATGTAAATAACATAAGTTATTTCTTCAATTAGCTTATATTTTTCCAGGCAACATGCCTAATGACCTCTCACCTTCCAACCGGGAGTCAGGCATGACAAACACCCAATTATTCTGACCATTAACAGCATCTGACGGAGTTTATGCATACTGTATTACACCATGGACAAATATGTAAACTGCCTATGAAGTGTAAGCCAAATTCCCAGTAGTTAATTCCTGCACAGTGGAACCAAGGCTATCTTTACTGGTGTCCTGTGTCAAAGTTGGAACAGTTGTTCTGATGAGCATCAGCATGACGTTAATTGAATTTTTAACTAATACTTTGGAGAATGCATTTGTATTCTGGAATTCCTTTAGCCTCTTAAAATAGAGCATATGGGATTAAAATCTCTTTAATACATTGTGACAAGTTGTGGGCACATGTTGATTGTACTATGCCAAAAACCATAAAATACCCAACAGTTGTTCCATCAGCATGTAGGCTCACCAAAGCATCTGAGAATAACTGGACATAGAAATCAAAGCCTAGACACATCTGCTTAGCATTTCACAATAAAGAATCACACCGGTCAGATAATGTCCCTACTCAAGATTTACGGTCACTGCAAACAGATGTCTTTCCTCAAAATGCAACTGGATTTGTCATCCTTAAAGAAAATCTAAGTTTGCAGTCTCTGCTTCTCACATTTTCCTTTATTATCTTTCCTCAAGCTTTAAACATTTGGAACGTGAGTGAAATAAGACACAAAATGTACTCTGTTGTGCCGTGTTCTTGCGTTTCACATCAGAAGCTAATTTTATCTCATAATCTTTTTCATTTCCACAGGTGCATTGATGTTGCTTATGAATAAGCCTTCTTGATATCAGCTTCCTCTTATTGGGCCAATAAGATACGTGTGAATTTAATGACACATTGATCTGATACTGACAGCAGGAAGTATCATAGAGGCACTGCTTTAATTAAAGTATCACTGCATAATCCAATTTACGGGCTCTGAAACCTCAGCAGCAAAGTCCAGCAGCATCGCTGGACAGCGCATGATGACAGAGTCATTACCATTCCAGGGATTGACAGCATAGAGATTCGCGCACCTCTGGCCACACATGAACAGGATTTCTTTACACAAAAGACATGCAGGGTTCACAGAGCTCATCTGACCAGAGCAGGAGCTACATGCACTGACCAGAAGCTGCAAAAGCCATTCAGCATCCTCTTGTGGCTAAACTGGGAAAAAGTAGTTAAACCCTCTTAGTGGTAAAATGGCTTTTGGACCACCATAGAGGAGAACGTTTCTTAAAATTTCCTACCAAACTGTGCTAGAAACCACTTTTAAATCATTAAATGAATCTGACTAATCAGGGCTCAACAGTGTGAGCTTTTCACATGCATTTGCAACTAAAAAGAGATGCGTGCAAAATGTATTGGGGAGCATATGTATGATTTACAAAAAATATGAAAGTATAAAAGTATAAAATTATCACCTTTATTAAATTTAAGGTTGTAAAAAGTCTTCAATATTTTAAATGGTATAACAATGGCATTAATTATCATTTTAAGAGGTTTTAAATTTGGGGACGTAAAAACAGGAATTGCAATATAGCTTGTATGTAATTATTAAACTTCAGAGGCTTTGATTTCATTAAATAAATGTGGGTGCTGCACGTTTATAGTCAAAATGTGGGTCCATCCATTGCAAGTTCTATATTTATACACTACCAATCAAAAGTTTTTGAACAGTGAGTTTTTCATGCTTTTTTTTTTCTCTTCTGCTCACAAAGCCTGCATTTATTTGATCCAAAGCACAGCAAAAACATTACAATTTTGAAATATCTTTACTATGTAAAATTAATTTATTTTAAAATCTAATTTATTCCTGTGATTTCAAAACTGAATTTTTAGCATCACTGCTCCTGTCACATGATCCTTCAGAAATCATTTTAATTTTATGATTTTCTGCTCAAAAAACATCTACTATTATTATGTTGAAATCAGCCGAGTATAATTTTTTTCAAGTTTCTTTGATGAGTAGAATGTTCAGAAGAACAGCATTTACTTGAAAAAGAAATCTTTAGTAACATTATCAATGTCTTTATCATCACTTTTGATCAATTTAAAGCATCCTTGCTAAATAGAAGTAATAATTTTTATATTTTCTTTCCAAAAAAAAAAACATGCATATTGACTCCAACCTTTTGAATTACAGTGTATAATGTTACAAAAGTTCATTTCAGATGAACGCTGATATTTGGATTTTTCTATTCATCAAAGAATCCTGAAAAAATGTACTCAACTGTTTTAAATATTGATAAAAATGTTTCTTGAACAGCAAATCAGCATATCAGAGTGACTTCTGAAGGATCATGTGACACTGAAGACTGGAGTAATGATACTGAAAATGTAGCTTTGATCACACAAATAAATTACATTTTAAAATATAGAAAGCAGTTATTTTAAATAGTAAAAATATTTGACAATGTTACTGCTTTTGCTGTATTTTGGATCAAATAAATGCAGGTTTGGTAAGCAGAAGAGCATTCTTTAAAACATAAAATTTTTGTCTGGTAGCGCAAGACAAATTATGTAATTATAATCAACTTTAAAGTAGGCCAATCAATTTTTACGCAATTATTGAATACATTTTAAGAAAGATATATTTTAAAATGGTACTTTTTTCACTTAATTGTGCTTGTAAATTTCTCCTTGTATGCCTTCATTAAAGAAAAAATTAATTATTTGATCAATTTTATTTGCACTCTCACATTTTTTAACTTAGGAGCACAGGCCTGGATATAACAGTCTGCAAGGTGACACAACCGGGGTCATGCTGCATTGTAAATAAAATGCTGAGCACAGATGCTTTACCTTCTTAGTGCTGACAGAGCGTCGCAAGGCCCTCGCATTCACTCCAGCTCTGTTATTGCTGCCACTCGCAGATGGCAGGGTGGCTGAAGGAGGGCTGCACGGGGCACCAAGGGCCGCAGTCATTCTCTCTGTCGCATTAATCTTCGAAGCAATGTTGTTGTTGTTGTTTTCGGTTAATACCAAAGTGCTCGTGCCCTTGAAATCAGTATGGCTTAGATCTATTTCTTCTCCGTTCTTGATTTTGTTGAGGTAGTCTTTTAGCATCGCCTGAGTACTCGGCTCACTCAACCAAAAGAGGAAGAGCTCGTCGACCTTCATCTTCAGGACAGGCTGAAGCGTTTGTGGTGATGCCATTTCGGGTTTGCTTCATGCAGCCGAGATCCTCCCAAAAAAGATAAAAATAACCTTAAGAATAAAGCAGAAAGGACAGTCAAAATCACAAAATTTAGATATTTAAAATATGCACTAAGCACAAACTACTGATCATTACTTTCATTTATATACATGCATCATTATGTCTTGTAAATATTATGTGGTAATGTAAAGTTACTAAATTACTCTATGCAACTTGGTCAACAAAGTATGTTTATTAATGCATATGAAAATATAAAATACATCAAACATGTTAATAAAAATATTAAATACATGTATATTTTGCTAACACATTAAAATATTTCACATTTCATATGAAAACTGAAACACTTTACAATGGCTAAAGTTTTAGCAGAAATATTTATTCACTTAAATCATATAATTATTTGTTTTTCTAAACAGAACATGAACAGCTCAAACAGATGCTTCTTGCATTAACTTTACTATAATACTTTTTCAAAACATTAGTCACTGTGGTAAACGGTGGTAACTTGGTATTAGCTTCAACTGTCATAAATAACAGAACTTTAACTCGATGGCAGAAAGATTTTACGGACTTCGCATTTCACAGTATTAATAACTGCAGTAACTATGGTATTGCGATGTAAACTTGTTTATAAACATCCCACCGCGGATGACGAAACTAGAGAACACAGCGAACATATCTTCTAATTTAAATTCACTTTATTTTTCATCACAATATAACGTTAAACCAAAGGAGTGTTTAAACAAAACCGTAGCTAATTTATGACAGAAATTAGCTGGTTTGTTGTTGTTGCTAGCTGACTACACGCAGCATACACTTCCACAGCTAACGGACAACGGGTAAATAATTACATAAACACCGCCAGTATTGCTAAACATAGACAAAGAAATGTGTTTTTAATCGGTAAACTCCACAGAATTAAAGGTAACTGGTTGACATTACTCTACCTTCGGTCGTTAGGATGAGTTTTGGTTGTTACCGTTCATTCAAATAGGGATACACTTTGAATCAAACTCTCGTTTCCTCAGGTAACCGGGAAAAGTTTATATCGCGAGAGCAGAGTCCATTCGCGAACGACTTGTTCGTTTGAAGCGGTTCGTTTGAATGATTCAATTGAGCCGATTCGCGTTCGAACTGTTTGAGTTACCGTTTGAACGCATTAGAGATTTTAATAATGAGAGTCACTGGATGAAACGAACGTTTGACTCCAAACGAATCAATGTTTAATAGAATATATTTCTGTTTTAGAATGAAAACTTTCTGGAAGAATATTACTCAGCAGTCCCATGCAATTTTTTTTACATCGTCACCATCATCAGCAGGGAAAATATTTTTGTTAACACAACGACAACATTTATATTTTGCTTACAAAATAACCACAACTAGATTTTTTTTATCATGCTACCCCATAAATATTTGTGACCCTGGACCACAAAACCAGTCATATGCTATGAAATTGAGATTTATACATCACCTAAAAGCTGAATATATAAATTTCCCACTGTATGGTTTGTTGGAATAGGACAATATTTGGCCAAAATACAACTATTTGAAAATCTGGAATCTGAGGATGCAAAAAATCTAAATATTGAGAAAACCGCCATTAAATTTGTCCAAATTAAGTGCTTAGCAATGCATATTACTAATCAAAAATGAAGTTTTGATATATTTACAGTAGGAATTTTACAAAATATTTTCATGGAACATGATCTTTACTTAATATCCTAACGATTTTTGGCATAAAAGAAAAATAAATAATTTTGACCCATACAATGTATGTTTGGCTATTGCTACAAATATACCCATGCTGCTTAAAAAGTCTGGGCCAGGGTCACCTTTTTTTTTAGTAAACTATAAGTTTCTATTTGAATACTTCACTAGTTTTACTTATTTAATTTAAAATGTAGAAATATTCTGTTTAAGAGTAGAATAATATTTAAATATGGCGATGAACAAAAAGGTCTCGAAGTGCAGTGGAAATTAAATTAAACAAATTAATTCTAATGGTCACAATAACAGACTGATAAAAAATAGTATTATGGAGCCCCTTGTAATGTCTCTAAAATTTACAGTAATAACACATTAGGAGTTGTACTCAACAGAAAGAAACTTTTTGTTCATCTAATGATTTCCTTACAACCATTGCTGTGTATAAATTTTTTAAACTAGACCACTACTGTAATAAAATCATGCTTAAACACAAAAAACCCATAAGATCTACAGCACAGTCTGAAATCCTTTAATAGTTATTCCACCCTGTACCTCATGATTTTTAATAAAAGCACAAAAGGACGCCCTCTTTATTCAAAAAACATTTAGATTTGTAATTCACATAATAAATCAATGCTTGGTGGGAAGAATGGATTTCACAAGACACTTCAATTGCTCTCAGATGTTTGGATTCTTTATTTGAGATCACAATGGGAAATGGGAACGATGCTTATGCCTTTGAAAATCCAAGGAGATTTTCTCATGCTATATTGATATTAACAGTACAGTATGGAGGATACAGCATTGCCCTGATATAATTACAAAAATAAACTGTTTTTGATAGTAGACAAGCACTGTCATTTAGTTGTGTCGGTTTCAACAATGAATAAAGGGAATTAGTGCAAAAAAACAAAAAATATCACTGAATTAACTGAAATATGTTAATTTATACCAGCAAAATCAGTTAACAATGGCTGCAGTTTGCCACTTTTTACAGTTCATCAGAACACGCACACATATGCATGTTCATTATTACTACATTTAAAGTAGAATTATATATCAGTTAGCACATTAATGCTTAAAGCACATTACCTATATATATATATATATCAGATGACTGGGTAGAAATCTGAAACACATCTTTCTGTGGCTACAGTCACCAGGCAAGACCGCAACATCTAATTTTGCTTTTAACTTTGGAAAACCTTTCAGGTCTTGTACTTAAGCTCTGGATATGATTTACAAGCATGTTGCATGAGAACTGGACTAAAAATACCTTTCCATTTTGAGTTCATAGAGAAGTTTTCTATTTGTTTTACAGCAAGGTACTGAACTATAAACATAATTATGCGCATATTCCTTTTATTGTTTTATTTAATCACACTCAAGTACCAAGGTCAAGTAGCATGTCATCAATATTAATCGAAGAACATCACGGTATTTAAAGCTATTTGTTTGTTGGTGTGCTATTAACTGTATTTAAAGGCAGATAAGCCAGTTTCCTTTCAAGATAAAAAGGAATGGACATTACATCATGGCGTGAATTATTTCATGCATTAACTAAATTGCCCCCTAAATGCTTCCTACAAAAATGAGTAACCTATTTTAGAAAAATGTGTTTCATCTATTAATTGACTCGAGATTTTAATCTAGGTTTTTTCCTCAAACATGAGAAGAAGAAAAGTCATGCGATCTCTCTCATAATGCTGGACAAAGAGCTGTTTCTTTCCCTGACATGCTTGCATGCGATGTGAATGTGCCAATAGGTTTAGGTTAATTCTGCCAAAGACTTTACAGCATATTCATCCCTGGTTAAAAAAAGGTAAAAGAGGCTGGTTGAGCACCCCCAGGGGCCTGGGGACCCGGGCCCCACCTTTGAACACGCATCACATCAGTCTTTCATTTCAGCTCCCAGAATTTCATCATTCATTTCACATTATCTGAAGCTCTCTCATAGGGAGCTTTGCTCGCTGTCGAGACGCCTCTGTTGCTTCAAGATCTCTTTGAATAATTCAGAAAAAGCAGGAGAAGATTAGAAGGCATTGGATTTGACTGCGTGAAGAATCAGTCCAACAACTCCCATCATAGTTATCAGCGGATCCGTGCTCAGGCAGACTCTGGTAGTTGCGGTTCAGATGTATTTACTGTGGTGTAATATCTCATTGATGTGACTGACAAGGTGTAGATTGAGAATTTAACTCACCCCTGCTTCGTGAAAATCGATGGAAGTATAAATACAGTTTAAATGTCGTAAACGTTGTCATTCAGAGCTACAGTCTGAGCTCAGCACAGCTCATGTTCAGAATTTTCGAATATGAAAGATCTGAAGAATTTGAGCTGAACGCTGTACTCAAAGGCAATAGTTTATATAGTCAACATAGTCAAACACAGTTAATCCAATTAGGCAGACTAGGTTAAAAATGTACAGTTATACAGTTAATCTAGCTTTTGTGTTCAAGTAAAATGCAACTTCTCTGCACAGGAAAATAAGTAGCGTATGCATTGAAATGAAAGTGACTACAATTAGCGACCATTAATGGTCCACAAAATTAGAGCTTGAATTGAACATGAGGCAAATTGTCACCAGTAATACCATGCTGATTTACTTTTCCGCCCTAAGTACTAATAATAACCATTTAATGTGAGAGATTATGTTATTATTATTTAAAACGGGCCAGAATTTGTCGTGAAATTAATCACATATTGAAACGTAATTTTTTTAATGAGCATAAAAATTCAGTGATGTCTTATCAAAGGCAGCTAACTGTGATCTTTCAATAGAGGCAATATTCTCTTTATCTCTGCCAAAGAATGTCTCCTTTGACCACAGCAGGATCTAATTTGTGAGCATCTTCACTATATGTGATAAATATTCCAAAAGTTCTTAAAAATCCAGCCTAACAAGTGTTTCCATCTGGTTCATGTCCAGATATATATAGATTCATGTGAATATTACATTACACACATTATACAGTGTGTGTGTGTGTGTGACCCTGGAGCACAAAACCAGTCATAAAGGTCAAATTTTTTAAGTTGAGATTTACACATCACCTGAATGCTGAATAAATAAATCTTTCCATTGATGTATGGTTTGTTAGGATAGGACAATATTTGGCTGAGATACAACTATTTAAGTATCTGGAATCTGAGATTTCATAAAACTCAAAATATTGTTTCTTAGCAATGCATGTTACTAATCAAAAATTATGTTTTGATATATTTACGGTAGGAAATTAACAAAATATCTTCATGGATCATAATTAGGGATGCACCGATACGTATCGGCCGATCATGCTTGCACGTTTTGTCAGTAAAGCCGGTTCTGTAATCAGCGGTATATGCCATCAGGTGCGTGATTTCACGTTGAGCCGTATATACTACACACAGCCGTTGTTTACCGAGAGCTGCGCAAATCCATGTTCATTATCAGTGTGAATGTGCGCAGCTCGTCAGTGAACAACGGCTGTGTGTAGTATATACGGCTCAACGTGAAATCACGCACCTGATGGCATTTACCGCTGATTACAGAACCGGCTTTACTGACAAAACGCGCAAGTGATCGGCCGATACGTATCGGTGCATCCCTAATCATAATCTTTACTTGATTTTTAGCATAAATAAAGAATCAACAATTTTGACCCATACAATGTATTTTTGGCTACTGCTACAAATATACCTGTGCTACTTAAGACTGGTTTTGTGGTTCAGGGTCGCATATATATATTTGCTAGAATTTTTCATTTGTTTTTTAATTTCTACGCTTTATGGATATATATATATATATATATATATATATATATATATATATATATATATATATATATGCAGCTCAGGGGCCTAGTGTCTGTCAGATCACATGATCTCATGGAAACGTTTTCTGTCTTATTCCTAAAACATTATTCCACCTCACCTTCTCAGAGACGTTTGTCATGACGTCTGGGATGTAAAGATCTGGTTCTTATAATTAGGCCGTGAGTCAATCCACTCAAAGTGCTTCAGTTACAAATGTACGGTACCATGGAAACAGATATGGCTGACTGTATGGTAAAATGAGACATTAAAAAAAATCTTTTCGAGGACAGTATACCCTTCTCAGCCATCGTATCATGTGAGGAAGTATCTGTTTGATACGTGCTGAAAAGGACACATACTTTTCACATCACAGGAGGCTAAAGCCTTGGCACCGCTCCCTGAAAAAGGATGAAAACAAGCCGTCTAGTCGGACAGAATCAATGTAAAGCAATTACATTAGCAACCCCGGGAGTAGGCAGCATGTGTACCTGTGCGGCATGTAGACATTGGGGACTGCAGTGATGGCCTGCTCGAGCATCTGCGGAAATCTGCATCTGCAGGAGGCAGTAGGCATATGAAATCACTCAGATGTGAAATATCAAAAACATGTCTTAAACAGTCTGTACCTGTGTATGGGAGGCACAGACAACAAGAATGCGCATGTGTATGCGTAATGTGTGTGTGTGTGTGTGTGTGTGTGTGTGTGTGTGTGTGTGTGTGTGTGTGTGTGTGTTTGTGTGTGTGTGTGTGTGTGTGTGTGTGTGTGCTTATTTGAGGTGTGATATTGCACATGTGCCCTCCTACAGAAATTACATTCATTGTCTGTGTTATTGCTAATCACTGACAGAGCACAGCAGGGAAAAAGAGGGCCATCGAGAACAAGCCTGACTGATTCCCACTGTGCTAGTGCACGCAGGATATGCGAATAAATCCTGTTATTTGCATGCTTGATTTGAAACATGTTTTGCTCGTTTTCGCTGTTCTTTGTTCTTGTTTACTCAAATTGCGAGACAATTAAAGGACACGCTTGTTGATACGGATCAACGTCGGCTTTCTTAAAATTGTTTTCAGCCACAGCACCATTAGACATAATTTGATTACACAAGTGCCAGAAATATCTGCCAACTTTTCACAGGCTAAGCCCGTTTGCTTCCTGATTGAATATTATAGCAAAAGAAATGTGTGTACTGTCAACCAAACAGCTAGTCAGAAGTTTAAGGACTAGCACGTAGTGTCTGAAGTTCAATTGAAAAACGCCGTTGCGTAATTACTCCACTAGATGGCAGTACACGCTATTTATATCTTCAAACAGAGATTT